>NC_037668.1:773621-1073621 GCF_003255815.1 Theropithecus gelada
TTTATTTTTTTTTGAGACGGAGTCTCGCTCTGTCGCCCAGGCTGGAGTGCAGTGGCGCGATCTCGGCTCACTGCAAGCTCCACCTCCCGGGCTTACGCCATTCTCCTGCCTCAGCCTCCCAAGTAGCTGGGACCACAGGCGCCCGCCACCTCGCCCGGCTAGTTTTTTGTATTTTTTAGTAGAGACGGGGTTTCACCGTGTTCGCCAGGATGGTCTCGATCTCCTGACCTCGTGATCCGCCCGTCTCGGCCTCCCAAAGTGCTGGGATTACAGGCTTGAGCCACCGCGCCCGGCCGGACATATGTTTTTTAATGAAATTTTTCATCAAGACATCTGTCAGTCACTGAATAAAAACCCTGCATGAAGCTATAAGACTTTTTGTAATATAGAAGATTATAAACAAGTATTCATTTGAGGACCTACTGTGTGCCAATTAGTGCTGTATTTTTATATGAAATTTCTCATATGAACAGTTTTGACAATGAACAGTTGTCTGCTGACAAACTTCCCTGCATTAAAGCTCACTCTTTTCTTTTTGTCTCCTCATGATGGAAGAGGAGCCTCTTCTCCTGTTCAGGGCCAGTCCCCCTAGCTGTCACCTGGATCACATCCTCTCTGGCATTCTCAAGGATAGACCTCCTCTGGCACCATTACTCATACCCTCTCAAATCTTTTCTCCTCACCGTTAGTGCTGGCAGGTTCTTTACTATCAGCACTAAACCATGCTTAAGTCTCTTCTTACATGTTAAAATGAAATCCTCCCTTTATGCATATCCCCATTTCGCTGCCACCCTAATTTTCTCCACTTTATTACTAAAATATTTGAAATGTCTGTGTTCCCTGTCTCCACTCCTCATAGTAATCTGGCTTCCATCCCTCCTTTTACTGAAACTACACTTGCTAGTGTTATTAGTGAATTCTTTATTGCTAATTTTTTTAAAGCCTTTATCTTACCTGATCTGTCTGCTACATTTGATAGTTCAACAATTCTTTCTTTAAAGGTTTTCCCCTTGGCTTTGGTGACAACGTAATCTCCTTTGCTTCTCCCACTGTTGACGTGTTAGCCTCCTTTGCCTGTACCCCTTCTTCTCCTATACCCTAAGTGTTCGTGTTCCTTGGAGTTCCAAACTCTGCCTTCTTCCCTTTCTCCTCTACCCACTGTCCCTGAATGGCCTCATCCATTCCTATAGCTTCAGTGACTATTTACATGCTGAGGTCTCTCTCTTGTCCTTTTTTTTTTTTTTTTTTTTTTTTTGAGACACGGTCTCACTCTGTCACCCAGGCTGGAGTGCAGTGATGCAGTCACAGCTCACTGCTGCCTCAAACTCCCAGGCTTAAGCAGTCCTCCCACCTCAGCCTCCCAAGTAGCTAGGATTATAGGTTTGAGCCATCATGTGCAGCCAGTCTTTTACATTTGTATTTTCAGCCCTGACCACCTTTGAATTCTAGGTCTGTGTATCTGTCTGCCTCCTAGACATTTCCAAATAGGGGACCCACAGGCTCCTCAACCTCAAAATGTCCAAAACTGGATTATCATTTCCCTCACTCCCTAATCCCACTAGCAAAATGAATGAGTGAATAAATAAGAAATAAATAAAACAAAATATTCTTGTGTCCAATTCTTCCCGATGAATTGATGTTACTTTTCACCCATTTACTCAAGCCAAAAATATCTCTGATATATGAGATGTTCATTTATCCTTAGTGTTGTAATTAAAAGTTACAATTTTGTAGATCTGATTTATCCTTGGAGTGTTAAAATACTTGTTTTTGCCTCTGTTCTCACAGGTTTCTTTTTTCTCAAGAGTCTGTATCTTTTAAGAAGTAGAAATCTTCATTAACATTGAAAAAAACTTTCCTTATAAATTTGACCATTTCACTCTAGTGGGCAAATTCAGGTGGACTACATACATCCTTTATAATAACTTGCAACATTTATTACTGAGATACACTGTAAGCCAGGCACTGTTCTAAACTCTATGTGTAGTAATTCATTTGGTTTCCCCAAATTCCCATGAGTTGTACGTATTGTTACATCCTGTTTCACAGAGGAGGAAATGCAGAATACAGACAGAGAGGTTAGGAACGTGTCCAGAGTGACAGTTGGCAGAGAGCAGAGGCAGGATTTGAACACAAGCAGCCTGGCTCTGGATCTAAGCTCTTAACCTCCATGCAATACTATCTGGCAAACGGTTTGCATTCTTCATAGCAGTTTCTTATCGCTGTTTTTTAAAAAGTTAAAAATACACAGAATTACCAAGACATGGCATAATTTTAAATGTGTACCTAGGGTATACATATGCAAGTTATTCTGAGAATAAGTAATGCATTTTGCTGGTACAGTAATTAGTCACAAAAAATGGATCCATAATTTTGCTTTTATATTACTTTTATTTTTTAAAGACTTTCTAGATTTTCTTCAACTCCTTTGAAACACAAGGCCATCGTAACATTATCTTCTTCTGAGTCCTCTGCTTATTTTATGTCAGCAGCTGTATCACTTTATCTTAGAAATGCTTGGGTTTTCACAGGATCAACACAAATCATATTCTGTTGCTTTGTTTCTGGAAAGTGGTTAAGCAACTGTATAAAAGTCATAGGAAATTAATGACTCACATAACGGAAAGCATTTACTAATGTGACTTTTGTCTCCCATGCCAAGTAGTCTGAGTTTGTTTCCATGGTAACCCATCAGTATAACAAATGGTCGCAAACTAACTTTGCTACTTTTTTGGTTGTTTATTTCGTTTGGACAGCTTTCTGACAGCTGTGTATGTGCCTGTATGTACACATTAAAGATTATCACACACAAAAAAAGTCTGAGTAATTGCCTTAGTTGCACAAACAAAACTTTTTTTTAGAGAGATTGTTTAAGAATTCAAGGCTATGATTTTGATGTTACAAAACTATAAAGGTTACTTAACATATCTTTCTACTTCAGTTCCTATTAAGAAAGGGTACAGTCAGCAATTTCTAAGCCCATACATTTAAAAAATTCATTTATAATATTTGTTTATTTGAAATATATCAATCATAGAAGACTCTGCCAGAAACAAGGCAGAGAGAAAGGGAAATGAGGACGCTGTCTTGGGACACTGAAGACTGAGTGAATGATGGAAGAAGTGGAGGCAGCCAGCTCTTCCCCACCCTGCCCCTGAGAACAGTGCTATAGGGTAAGGAAAAGAGGACACTGAGAAGGGAACCAAGGCAGGCCTGGTCATATGGGACACCGAGTTGCAGAGAGATTTCTAGAGGAGGTAATGGCAAAACTAGGTGAGTTAGAATTAAACTGGTGAGTGCAGGAAGTTGAAAGGAGAGTGGATGGAATAAAAGGAAAGAAAAAGTCATGAACAAAGGCATACAAATGAGAAACAGTGTGAAGTAAATGGGAATGACAAACAGTATGAGACAGAAAGGGTCAAGAGATAAGAATAAAGACAGGCAGGGCCTTAACATAAAGAGGCCGCATTAAGGAGGTTGAACCTAATCCTATAAGAGGAAGCAGTGAAGGATTTTAAACAGAAATGACATTTTCAAGTTTGTATTTTTAAAAGACTTCTCTGGCAGCAATGAGGAAGATAGATCTGCGCGGGGACCATTAAGGAGACTGTTGCCATGCTTGAGGGAAACGATATTGAGAATCTGAATTGTAGTGGCACTAGACACAGGAAAGGGCTTAATTTACAAAGAGTTAGGAAGTAACACAGGCAAGAATTGGTAGCTGGAATCAGTCATTTGTGGCCCATGCATGACTTCAGTTATTCATTTGGTCAACAAATCTTTATTGTTTACTGTGTTTGGCAAATGATTAGTGTTATGCTGTACTCTTTCCCACCTTCATCATTTCTGGGTTTCTTCTCCATTAAGGAGTCTTTGCACATCATGAGGTAATTAATAGACAAGTGCACATTGCACAGCTCTAGTTCCTCCCAACCTGATCTCTTGTCTTGGCTTATTTGACTTTCTTACATAAGAACCTGTTTCAGAGTCCTAGCACATTTGTCAGTTTACTACTTGGGAGGCAGTATCTATGTGTTTGGATAGGGGCTTCTTGCCCGGCAAGTAAATCGGAGTTTATTTGTGTCTTCATTGGGTGGGACTCTACAGGTCATGAAAAATATGTACAATAGGTTCCAATGTATTTCATCCATATACTTAATCTTACATGAGGGGAACAGGACTCTGGAATGGACCATCTACAACAAGGTAAATAACATTTGAACTTTACAGATTTATTGGAAATGGTAAGACTTAGTCTATGTCAGTTAGGATTTAGTTCAGCTGTATATAACAAAACCCAAAATAAGCATTTTAAATAATGAGATTTAAGAAGTTTGGGCCGGGTGTGGTGGCTTGGCCAGGCACGGTGGCTCACACCTGTAATCCCAGCACTTTGAGAAGCCAAGGTGGGTGGGTCACTTGAGCCTAGGTGTTTGAGACGAGCCTGGCCAACATGGTGAAACCCTGTCTCTACAAAAAATAAAAAAATTAGCCAGGCGTGGTGGCGCACACCTGTAGTCCCAGCTACTCGGGAGACTGAGACAGGAAATTGGCTTGAACCTAAGAGGTGGAGTTTGCAGTGAGCTGAGATTGCACCACTGCACTCGGCCTGTGTGACAGAGTGAGACTCTGTCTCAAAAAATAAATAAATAAATAAATAAATAAATAAATAAATAAATAAATAAAGGAGTTTGGAGGGAGACAGTCCAGGGCTACATGTTTATTAGAGACCCACCTTCCTTCTGGCTCTGCACCATCATCACGTGGCTTTTCCTGAGGATAACCTCGTGGTCCAAAATGGCTGTTGAATCTAATCATCATCATGACAGTTTTCCAGGCAGAAGAAAGAATAAAAGGTAAAAGGGTACATTTCAACTATCCCTCTTTACTTTGCCTTTCCAGAAGTTATACCCAATAACCTCCATTTATATCTCATTAGCTTGTACTCCATCCCATGCCTACCCTGTAGCTGCAAGGGAGGGCGGGAAAATGCAGTCTTTTAACTGGACATATTGCCAGTTTGAGTAAAATCAGGGTTCTCCTTTTAAGGAAGAAGACTGCATATTGGATAAGTAACTGACAGTCTTTGCCACATACATTCCTAGGCAAACCATTTGACTAGTCAAGCGGCTAGCTTACTTACTAGCCTGCTGGGAAGTACCGTGATAAACAGATGTCAGAGACCTAAAGCCTTACCTAGAGGCTAGGACTACTAGGTGAGTTCACCAGTTAACATGTTGATATATGAATCTGAGGACTAAAGAAGACGACTTAGTTTTGTTCGTTTGTTTGTTTTCTTTTGTTTATTTTGTTGTTGTTGTTTTTCGAGATAAAGCCTCACTCTGTTGCCCAGGCTGGAGTGCACTGGCACAATCTCGGCTCACTGCAGCTTCAACCTCCTGGGCTCAAGCAGTCCTCCCACCTCAGCCGCCCGAGAAGCTGGGACTACAGGCGTACGCCACCACACTCGACTAATTGTTATATTTTTTTGTAGAGATGAGGTTTCGCCATATTGCCCAGGCTAGTCTCAAACTCCTGAGCTCAAGCAATCCGCCTGCCTTGGTCTCCCAAAGTGCTGGGATTACAGGCGTGAGCCACCGCGCCCAGCCTGAAGACTTAGATTTTTAAGTTCTCAGTACATGTGTAATAGTTAAGTCCATCAGAGTAAAAAAAAAAATGAGAAAGCCAAGGATAGAATCTTGGTGGACATCAACATTTTAAGGAGACAGAGGAACAAGAAACTGCAAAGAAATAGTCACATAAATAGCAAGAACAAGACTATTGCAAGAATTTATAGAAGGGTCAAGTATGATACTAAAAAAATTACCCTTGGATTTGGCAATTAGTTACACACTGGTGAGCAGTTTCAATGGAATTGTGGGGGGTAGAAGCCTGATTAAGAGGGACTGAAAAGTAACTGGGAGGTGAGGAGATGGAAAATGTCTATACTGTAGAGACAGTTCTTCAAATTTCAGTTCCAGCCTTTCCTGCTGAGTGACCTTTGAAAAGTCACGTAATTTCTGTGTATCTTAGTTCCTTTATCTATAAAATGGAGTTAGTAGTACCCTCCCCATATAGTCGCTTTGAGGATTTAGTAGTTAATATGTGTAATTTTTAATATGTGTATTTACAACAAGGCCCGTAATAATAAGCACTCAATAATAAGCACTCAATAAATGCTGTTATCGTTATCCTTAGTATCATCATCTTCAGGGAGCTTGGACCTGAAGGCAGAGTGATAGTAAGTAGATGAGGATGTGGAATTGTGGGAAGTGTATTTTTTCCCTTAAGATTAAAAGACACGTGCTGTATGAAAACCAGTTCTCTATCTCTGTTTTACACTGTAATTCTAATTACCTGCCCGTATTTAGAATGCTGTGCTGAAGAAGTTTTTATTTTAACAAAGTCATAAATACAAATAATTTAGAGTCTAAGTCCTACAAGACATATTATGGAAAAGCACAGTCCCTAACCACCAACCTGTTTCTCACATGGCCCAACAGGGAAGGAGCCAGGAGAATAAATGCATCAGCTTCCCTCTCCTCCTGCCCTCTATCCTTGCAGTGTTTGTCACTTTAGCACAATCGGAGGTAGAGGGCAAGGGAGCCTGATTTATGTAATTCATAAGACTGGCCTCCTGGACCACAGAGAAGGGTAGAGTGAATCTGGAATGACAAAATATCAAGCCCAATAGTTTGGATTTCCATGAGCACTTTAATTTCCTGTATGCTTTTTTTTTTTTTAAATATAGCATCCTATTCCTGTATGGTAGATGCAGTTTCTTTTTTATATCACTCAGAATTTTTTTTCTTCTTCAAGCACAGGCTCTGTTTTGTTCAAGTTGCTATTTTTCTCTTCTTTTTTTTTTTTTTCTTTAAGACTGAGTCTTGCTCTGTCACCCAGACTGGAGTACAGTGTGGCACACTCATGGCTCACTACAGCCTTGAACTCTTGGGCTCAAGTGATCCTTCTGCCTCAACCTTTCAAGTAGCTGGGACTACAGGTGCACGCCACCATACCCAGCTAAGTTTTAAATTTTTTATTGAAATAGGGTCTCCTGTTGTTGCCTAGACTGGTCTCAAACTCCTGGCTCAAGCGACCCTTCCACCTTAGCCTTCCAAAGTGCTGGAAATACAGGCATGAGCCCCTGCAACCAGCCAAGTTAGTTTTTTTTCTATTCATCTTGGTTTCTTTCATAGTAAGAGGCTTTCCTCACTTATCTGCCCATATTTAACTGTGAAGCACTAAAAGTTGATTAGGAGCTTTGTGTATGTGGCGGGTGCTTGTCATCTCAGATTTTTATTGTAGGCTGATTTGGCTGGCTGTGTCATTGGGAACCCTCAACATCCGTCTCATGAAATCTTTTCTTTGAGGCTGGTTGGATTCCCCAGAGAATATTCTTCCCACATCTTGAAGAACAGGTGCCTGGTTCTGGCATTGTGAGAAGCCAGGTTAGGGGAAGAAGGTTGGAAGTCTCAGCATTAAGTCATCTTTCATTACCCCAGCCAGCATGCCTTTGTGCTCTTTGTGCTCTTTCTGATACTTGCCCTCACTTCAGGCTGTCCAGAGATCCTTCTGTTTCATCTTATCAGGGGAATACATCTCAGTCATCTGCAGGAGTCAGGGAAGGAGAAGTCTGCAGTCTGTTTCTAAAACAGCTTTGATCAATCCTCTGCCGTGTCCCTCCTTCATTCGACTTCAAAACCTGTTTAAGTTTCCTACTCTTGGCTTTTACTATTACCAGTGTAAGGTTCAAATATCCTCAGTATGCTAAATTAGTTATCACTTGTCTGTCTGTGGCCACTTATTTTTGTCTCTAGTTCTCTTTGTGCCTGTGAGATAATGCCTTTACTTGTTTTTATTTTAGTAGGTTTGGGGAAGGAGCAGAGGCTAATACATGCAATTAACCTGCCATGTTTAACTATAAATTTGTATATAATTTTGTAAGAAAAGTAAGAGTTTTATTGTAAATGTTATTTATTGATATCTGATCATATATCAGTGGTCTCAGTGACAGCAACAACCAAGCACCTTGATGCTCAGTGGACCCTGAAGGGTCCAGGACATCAATGTTTCTATCTATATCTCCTTGTTGGGAGCACCAGACACCATAGCTGATGGCTCCAGCGAGTCTTGAGGCCAAGAAATGTTGGGAGAGAAACAATAACAAAAAATTTTAGGCCGGACACAGTGGCTCATGTGTGTAATCCCAACAATTTGGGAGATCGAGATGGCCAGATCGCTTGAGGCCAGGAGTTTGAGACCAGCCTGGCCAACATGATGAAACCCCGTCTCTACAAAAATACAAACATTAGCCAGGTGTGGTGCTGCACACCTGTAATCCTAGCTACTATTCAGGAGGCTGAGGCATGGGAATTGCTTGCGCCCGGGAGGTGGAGGGTGCAGTGAGCCAAGATCATACCAACTGCACTCTAGCCTGGGCAACAGAGCAAGACTCTGTGTCCAAGAAAAAAAAAAAAAAATTCTGGATTTTTTTTCTTGCTTATTTTTATTACTATTCACGGTTTTTTTTAATGTATTTATTTTTGAGTATACAGGTTAGCAACTGCCCTCCTTACCAAGGAGTCCTCCAGCTGCCTGACAAGTACCTCCAGGTCCATCCTTTGTCAAATAACACTCATCTCGCCTGCATTGTGACTGTACCAATAAATTACACCCTGCCTGGATTTCAAGGGAGATTCCACTGTGAACCTACACATACATTCTTCATATCATGATTCCTTAATTCACTTAAGGGTTCCTAAGGAAAAAAATGGCCAAAGTTATCATAGTAGAACTGATAGTAAAATGCATTCCCTCCTCTCCCATTTGCGTGTCTGTTTAGTATATAAAAGTAAACACGCATACACGTATGACACACAAATACATACTTGATTTTTGAATTATGTTTGGTTTTTTTGTAATTCCTGTTCTTGGATTTCTGTGTATTGATGGAGAAATCAGAAAAACCAGGCCAGGTGGCTCACACCTGTAATCCTAGCACTTTGGGAGGCTGAGCCAGGAGGATCGCTTGAGCCCAGGAGTTTGAGACCAGCCTGGATAACATAGGAAGACCCATCTTTACCAAAAATTACAAAAATTAGTCGAGTTTAGTGGTGCATGCCTATGGTCCCAGCTACTTGGGAGGCTGAGGTGGGAAGATCTCTTTGACCTGAGAGGTCAAGGCTGCAGTGAGTTGTGACCACACCACTGCACTCCAGCCTGGGTGACAGAGTGAGACCCTGTCTCAAAAACAACAACAACAACAAAAAATAACTGATAGAGCCTAATTAAAATCTATTTTATTCCCTGAGGCAGCTATAAGTTTGACTGCCTGTCACATTCACCACAGCGGTTTTCCTGTTTCTAAGCCTTTATCTAAATTTTCAACTCACCTCCCAGTCCTGTCACTCCATAGACATTACTTATTACTCCCCTAAGAAAATCAAAACTATTCAACCTGGGCTCTCTTGCCATTCTCTTTTGCTGCTTTCTCTAGTTTTCTCTTTATTTCATCCATTATCTTTTTCTCCTTCCTATGTTAGAGGAATGGTTTTCCTTTTCTTAGGCTGAGCACCCCCTACCCCAATACCTACACACGATAGCAGAGAGAACAGTATGTACAAAGGCCTGGGAGCTTGAAAGAGCAAAGTTGTGGAAAAATACAGATTTTCCTTTGTGGACAAGTGGGCTTTAGAGTTAAACAGGCCTGGTTTGAATGCCAGTTCTTCTGTACCACCTCCTACTTAAACGACCTTGAGTTCACTTCTCTCATCACACTTCATTTTCCTTATCTTTAAAGTGATGAGGCTCACACCTATAATCTCAGCACTTTGGGAGGCCAAGGCAGGTGGATTACCTGAGGTCAGGAGTTTGAGACCAGCCTGGACAACATGGCCAAACTCCGTCTCTTAAAAACACAAAAAGAAATTAGCCTGGCGTGGTGGCAGGCACCTATAATCCCAGCTACTCAGGAGGCTGAGTGAGGCAGGATAATAGCTTGAATCCAGGAGGCAGAGGTTGCAGTGAGTGGAGATCACATCACTGCACTCCAGTCTGGGTGACAAAGCAAGATTCCGTCTCAAAATAAATAAATAAATAAATAAATAAATAAATAAATAAATAAATAAAGTCAAGAAAATGCCAGCTACTTCACAAGGTTATTGGGAGGTTTCATAGCATATGGTAACCTCTCAATAAATGGTAACTGTTCTTGCTGTTATGGCTGGAGTAAAACTATGACAGTAGTTCCTCTTAAAATAAGGATTTACTTATTCTTAGAATAAGCATTTGTTCATATTTATGCCTCTTGCATTAACTATGAATATAAGCCCTACAAGGTCAGGAACTCTGTCCTCATCTTTATGTTTTAAACACATACCACATGCGCAACATATAAAGTAAATGTACATTATGTGTTGAATGAATGAATGATGTAGCCTAATATATATTGATTGAATTGATAAAGTAAATTCACTTTTTTTCCAGCTTCCTGTGGATAATTAAAACCTTCCAAAGATTTTCAGATCACATTGTTAGGAATTTGCTTCCTTCCTGTTACACTATTTACAAATACTGGCTTTTAGCACATTACTTTTGCATGTTAGACTTGAGTGAAAGTATGGGTGTGTTTTTTAACATGTCACCAATAATAGTTAATTAATTGGCTCTTTTTTTCTTTCCTTCAGGGAGGTGGTACAAGCAAACTGTGTTCGCTGGAGAAAGAAGTTCTCATTTATGTGCAAAATGAGTGCAAGTGCTGCCACAGGCATCCTAGATCCTTGTATCTACAGAGTGTCTGTGAGGAAGGTATAAAAATAGCCTATTATTTCTTCCCTTTCAGGAACCATAATTAGTTCCATAGTCTCTAGCTTGCTTTGTTTAGCTCTGCTTTATCTTTTTCATTAGAACTATATATGCAGTTTCACTTCACACTTGCTGTAGTAATTAAAATACCGTGGCAAATATGATGAAGAATCTGAGGTTATAAATTACAATTATTATTCAAGAATCTTCATCTCACTATACATATAAGTATTAGTCTTATTTGTATTAGTTTGGGGACTATATATATCTATATCCACTATTTGTTAAATACCTAGTTTTTATTAGGCATTGTTCTGGGAACTTTATGTGTAATATATCCAGTAACCCTGAAATTAGGTGTTATTTTCTCCATTTTCAGGAAAACCAGCGCTCAGAGAAGTTACTTGCCCAAATTTACATAGTTAATAAACGGCAAAGTAGAGACTCAAACAGAGTTTTCTGATTCCAAGTTTGTTTTCTTTCCTGTATATTGTCTTTCTCAGTGTTAGGTTGAAGCAAATTACCAATAATCTAAAAAAAATGGTAATTTCATATGGTTCAACTTTGTGTGTGTGTGTATTTTTGTATGTATGCATATGTTTTACTTACCAAAATAATACATATAATGGTCAAAAATTAAATAGAGAAGAAGGATTTAGAATGAAAGCAAGAGTCTCTGGGCTTGCTGTTTTCCACGCCAGAAGGACGCCAGTTCTGCGTCCTTATGTATCAGAATACCATTGCCATGGTATTTTAAGTATTATATGAAATACTTAATATGATATACTAAATAATATTTTAAGTATTATATAAAAGAAGCCATAAAAGAAAAATTAGTAAACTCAACCATATAAACACTTTATGCATTGCAAAATATAACATAAACAAAGTCTTAAATTAGGGGAAAATAGTCACAAATTGTGACAAAGGACGACTTTCCTTAGTATAGAAAGAGCACCTTCAAATAAATTAATTTTAAAAATCAACAACCCTTTAAAAAAATAGGCAAGGGGCAGAATAAACACTTCACAAAAAACTATAAATAGCTTTTAAACATAAAAATATGCTGAATCTGACACAAATTAAAACTACAAATTAGATAACCATTTTTTACCTATAAAGTTGACAAAAATAAAAAAGTTTGATAGTGCACTCTGTTGCCTAGGACACAGGGAAGCAATCAGTGACCAGCCAATGGTACTATTGCAGGCACTGAGAGGACAGTGGTGAACTGGAATGAGTTTCTGCCCCCAAGGACTTTACTTTCTGGATGGAGTTGGGGGAGGTGTGATAGGAAAGACAGAGACCATAAACATGTAGCCAAATAAGATTATTTGAGCTCATGATAAGTTTTATGTGTAGGAAATAATTCAGTAATGGAGAATAGCTTGGGCAAAGGAGATTATTTTAGAGAACTGAGGCAGGAGTCAATGAAGACTTCTCTGAAAGAACATTTGAAGAAGAGGCAACCATGTAAAGGTCTAGGGAAAGGCCATTCTAAAGGAGTAGGACCTGAAAGCAAGAAGTCCCTGTATTAGTTTCCTAGGACTGCTATAACTAAATAGCACACTCTGGGTGGCTTTAAACAACAGAAACTTATTGTCTGAGTTATGGACAACAGAAGTTCAAAGTCAAGGTGTCAGCAGGGCCATGCTCCCTCTGGAGGTGCTGGGGGAGAAACTCACACCTCTTGCCTAACGTCCAGCAGCCTCAGGCATTCATTCCTTGACTTGTGGATACATTATTCCATTCACATGATTGTTTTCTCCCTTTGTGTCTTCACATCATTTTCCTTCTGTGCATGTCTGTTTCTCTGTCAAAATTTCCTGTTTTTATAAGGATACCAGTCATACCGGATTAGGACCTCATTTTAACTTGAGTACCTGTATGAAGACCCTATTTCTGGCCAGGCATGGTGGCTCACACCTGTAATCCTTGAAGTTTGGGAGGCTGAGGCAGGCAGATTGCTTGAGCCCAGGATTTCAAGACCAGCCTGGGTCACATGGAGAAATCCCATCTCCACAAAGAATACAAAACTTAATCAGGTGTGGTGGCACGCACTTGTAGTCCCTGCTACTTGTGAGGCAGAGGTGGGAGGATCACCTGAGCCCAGAAGGCTGCAGTGAGCCGTGGTCATGCCACTGTACTCCAGCCTGGATGACAGAGCCATACCCTGTCTCAAAAAAAAAAAAAAAAAAAAAGACCGTACTTCCAAACAAGGTAACATTCTGAAGTAAGGACTTCATGTCTTTTTTTGGATTAGGGAGACAGGGGACATAATTCAACCCATACCAGGCCGTACAGTATAATAAACATGGAGATTATTTTAATACTTCTGAAATTAATGGACTAGCTTGTTGCAGACCACCGCTCCCTCTAAAAACTATTAGAAAAGCTAGACAGAATATCCAAAACAGCTGCTTGAAGGCATCGGAAGCTACTGAGGTAGTCAGGACTTGAGGGGCTTAGAATCCATAGGGAAGGGAAGCATAAAGATAAGCCTGACATTTGGCATTGCTTTTACCCTCAAAGCATTTTTTGATTTGCAAGTAGCGGCAAAGAAGCTGCGCACAAAAGAATGAGCAGTGAAGACACTAAGTTGAGATTGCAGCAATCTTACAGGTCTAAAGGAACAAAAACTGGAATCTGGGGACCACCAGGGAGGAGGGGCCTTGGTAAACACCTCAGGTTTTCAGTTGGGACTCACTCTCTAAGAGTTTCAACCTACTAGGAAGAGTGTAACACATACAGATCAGCCTTACAAAGACTGAAACCCAGCCTCCAGTCAGCTCAATCCCTTCTTAGATGAAGGTGATCTGCCTCTTCCTTACTACTTGCCAAAAGCAAATGTATGCCTTCTCCTATCACTCTGAACCTCAAATTATTTCTTCAAGTTTTCATACACAGTTATCAAGCATATAAAGAGACATGACTACTTGACCAAAAATCAAAAGGAAGAGTATATGATAAAAAGCGACCTATGGAAGATACAGATTTTGGAAAGATCAAAGACAAACGTTTACAATAACTATAATTAGTGAACAAGATGGAGAATTTCATCAGAGAGCTAAAATTGTTTAAAAAAAAAAAGCAAATTCTAAAACTGAAAAGTACATTAACTAAAATTTAAAGCTAAGTAAATGAATAAAACTTCAACAGATGGATTTAACAGCAGGTTTACCATAACTGAAGAGAGCATTGGTAAATTGGAAAATAAGAAGAAAATATTCAGGCGAAATCACAGAGAGAACAAGGGTGGAATACACAAGAAAGAAGGTAAGACATGTAGGAGACAGTAGAAAGGTCTAACTGTATAAGCCCTAGGAGGAGAGACAAGTGAGTGTGACTGAGAATCTTCTAAAACTGATCAAAGATATCAAACCACAGATTCAGAAGTACTGTGAACCCTATGCAGTGTAAACAGCAAGTCTGGCATGTTTAAATGACAAGACCAGCCTAGCTGCGGCGTGGGAAACAGAGAGGCAAAGTTCTTGGTAGTGGGATTGGATGCACTAGATCAGGCCGGGCCTTATGAAAAGTTTACATCTAATTATAATTGGAAGTATTGGAGGATTTTAATAAGGAGAGACATCATCTTCTGTAAGATCACTTTTGCTGCTGTGTTAGATGAATCACAGAGACCACTTAGGTGTTTTTTGAAAGTTGAAGGGAGAAGTGCTTATGTTTTGACATAGAGTTACAACATATAAATGGTCATTATTGTGCAGCCAGATATCCAACTAAAAATAGAGGATTCTGTTACTATGGAGTGGGGGGAAATGGATCATTGGGATATGACTAGCATTCTTTCTACAGAGGTTGGGTGAAGGAATAGGTCCAGCAAACGAGAGTGAGGAGTTGCCAACGAGGTAGGATTAAAACCAGGCAATTGTGGTACTGTGGAAGTTTAGCAAAGAAAATGATGCAGCAAAGGAGGTAGAGTGGCCAAGCCTGTCACCTACCGCTGAGATGTTGAATAAGATGGAGACCGGGAGCCTTTGGCTTTAACAAAATGAAGATCATTGGTAATCTTAAGAGCTATTACAAAGGGCTGAGCACACCTATAATCACACCTATAATCCCAGCAATTTGGGAGGCCGAGGAATGAGGACTGCTTAAGACCAGAAGTTTGAGACAAAACTAGGCAACATGGCAAGACCCCATCTCTCCAAAAAAAAATTAGCTGGGTGGGGTGGCATGCACCTGTAGGCTTAGCTACTCAGAAGGCTGAGGTGGGAGGATCTCCTGAGCCCAAGAGTTTGAGGTTTCACTGAGCTATGGTCATCCCACTGCACTCCAGCCTGGTTGACAGAGAGAGACCCTGTCTCTAAGAAATAAAATAAATAAAAAATGAAAAAGAACTATTGCAGAGGGAAAATAAGGATGAAAGCCCAATTGGAGTGGGTTGAATAGAGTGTAGGATATAGCAAATATAGATAAGTCTTTTGATGAGTTTGGCTATAGAGGGGAGCAAATAAAAGAATTAGCTAGCAGAAACAAGGATCATCTGGAGAAAATTTTGTTTTCTTAAGGAAAGGCTCTATTAAAGAATATGACAGTCACCTAATGAAAATGCGATCATTCATAATGGGGTAGATGTAGTAGCATGGCCACACCTGAAATCAGTGAAGCAGGGAAGGGGAGGAACAGCAAATATTCATGAATGATAATAGAGTTTATCATAGATTGTTCCTTAACATATTTGTATTCACCGCTTGAAAGATGGAAATGATAGATAATGCATTATGTATCTGATTTATGCAAAAAAGATGAGACAACACCATCCAGCAGATGCATTTTTAAAAGTAGGTAGGGAGTGGGGAGTTTGGCCCTAATAATGACAAAGACATGTATACAAACACATACCATGTGCTAGGTATTGTCCTGAGTGTTTTACACTTAATTCTCACAGCTGTACGAAAACAAGTCTAAAGATTTGACAAATTTATGTACAGTGACATATTTTAAGTTAAAAAAGACACGTATCTTTTTTTATTATTTTCACTTTGGTCAACCTTGTTCACCTTAGGTAAGAGGGTTTGTACTATACTAAATGTACACTTTTACATGCATAGAGTATCTCTTCAGTGATTCATAAAAACTAGTTGTCCCTGGGGGGTGGTTTCAAGTCCTATTGAAATCTTTCTATACCATATTAGTATGCTTAACTGAGTAAATAATTTAACCTTTCTTTGGTGATTCAGGTTTTTGCAGTGAGTCCACAACACTTTTTGACCATTTCTTCTTCAGCAAATAGATAAAATATTAGCTTATGTTCCACCATTTGTCTCATTTAGATTAAAGTGAAATGCTAAATAAAAATTCTGGTCATTTGGGGGGCTTGTGGGAGTCTTAAATAGTTGGATTTAAGATCATCGGAATTTTACTGTCTATGATATTTTCCAGCATATATATGTCTACTTCAGAATTATTTGACATATTTATTTTTAAATCTTTTATTATATGATATCCTTACAGTATTTTATGTCTTTGGCAGGAATTAAAAGGTGGAAAAGCTTATGCAAAGGTAAGCAGATGTTCTTTAACTGCTTTGGAACGTGTAATGTTGCTTATTGCTATTTATAGGCTTAAAAATTAAATTGTTTACTCTTCTAATATCTGTTCAAGCTTGTCTCTTTTTATATAAAGCAACTTGGAGATTGAACAGTTGGATCTAACAGTAAATTATAGGCATAATCTTTCTAAATGCTGATTATGGGATATTATTCTTTAGATTCAGCCTCCCTGCTCTAGAGGATGATCTCTGCTTTGCATTAAGCCATAGCATGTGATAATTCAAAGGATCTCACCTGGGAAGTGTGGCCAGGCCCACCTCCCCCCACTGTAAGAGGACCTGTCCTTTTTGCTGTCTTAGCACTCTGTGTATACATGATAAGTACTGCTGGTTTTTACTTTTGCTAGCTCTGTGGAATTACTAGTGGATGTGCTCACCTGTTTGCTGACTAGAAGGATTTAGTAATAACATTACCAAAAACTCACATAGTCCTTTTTTACTTCCAGTCTCTGTGAATGGTACCTCCATCAATCCAGTCACCTGAACTGAGAGATTGTACACTAGTCTTTTTTTTCCCTAACTTTTTAAATTTTGTTTTTTATTTTTGTAGACATGGGGTCTTGCTATGTTACCCAGGCTGGTCTCGAACTCCTGGCCTTAAGTGATTCCTCCTGCCTTGGCCTCCCGAAGTGCTGAGATTACAGGCATTAACCACCTTGCCTGGCCCCTGTACATTAGTTTTAACCTCCATATTTACTGAACACCCTAAATCTAGTTGGTTGCAGTGCCAGGATGTTCTTTGTTAAAGTAATAGAAAACCTTCCTCAACTAGAGATTTTTTTAGTATTACAAAACAAGAAGATGTGAGATAGACTTGCTCCAGAACTGGTCAATCCGCTGACTGAAGAACATCATCAAGAAGTCATTATTTTTCTCTTTCCATTCTGCCATTCTCTGTGTGACGACTTTGTTCTTGGCCAGCTCCCCTTCTGGACACCAGCTGGCTGGCTGCTTAATTTTAAGTCAACACATTCACATATGACAAAAATCCAGCTGCTTCTCCCTGTATTACATTTTTTTGAGTGAGGAAACATTTTCTAGATGACCCTCAGAGGGTTTACCCATACCTTTCATTGGCTGGAACTGGATTATACGCCCACCCTAAACTGGTTGTGGGCAATCGGAATGGATTGCCATGGTTAGCTTAAACTAATCACAGTCTAACAATGAGCTAGGGTTTGGGTTTCCTTCCTTGTACACATGGATGAACTGAGACTGGACACCTGAATAAAACCAGGGTTTTGTGACTGGGCGTGGTGGCTCATGCCTGTAATCCCAGCACTTTGGAAGGCCATGGTGGGAGGATCACTTGAGCCCAGGCATTCATGACCATCCTGGACAACATGGTGAGACCCTGTCTCAGTAAATAATTAATTAATTAACTAATTAAAAATAAATCAAGGCTTTGCTATCAAGGAATAGGAGGGCATTGATTCTGGGCTAGGCAGACAACAAGGTCTGCTGTAGTTGACCTGTCCTCTTCATTTTTTCCCTCTAAAAAGGTCTTGAAACCATACCTTCTCTCCATTCCCAGGGCCACTGCCTCAGGTTATGCCTTCCTTATTTTTTATTTACAGCCTGCACTGGCCTTCTGTCTAGTCTCTCTGTTATCTCCCTCCATCCTCCATATTATTGCCAAAGTCATCTTTCTAAAATTAAAACGTGATCATATCATTCCCCCATTTTTAGTCCTTTAGCAGCTATTCATTGCTTATAAAGGAAAATGAAAATTTCTTAACCTGGCATGTGAGACACACCTTGTCATCTCTACTGTCATCTGCACATGAACACACACACACACACACTCATACACTCATCCTTATGCCTCACACATACCACCCTCACAAACCTCCTGGAGTATCCCATGCTATCTTATCCTTTTGCTTTGTAACTTGATGTCTTTTCCTACCATTTTTATATTTCTCCCTCCTCTTGTCCTGTCAACTCATGTATCATTAAAGACTTAGCTTAGTCATCCATCCCCACTAAGAACTTTTCTTTTCCTCTGTTTCTTGTAACTGTCTCCCTCTATCACAGTACTTTCACACTGCATTAAGGAATCTGTTCACTTTTCTGTCCTCCCCTATTAAACTGTAAGAGTAGGAATGACTTCCATATTACCTGAAATGTAGATGCTGAAGATTATTTCATGAATGAATTAATATCTGTGACAAATACAGCTAGTGTTTATGTATGTATGCCATTTCATGAGACAGTTAGTGAAGCCAAAGAAAAAGTCGTAAGGAAACATAGACTTTCTGGTTCTTCACTAGAATGTAAGCTCTTTGAAAGCAGAGTAGATGTCCTATTCATCACTGTTTCCCAGTGTCTACAACTGGGCCTGTCATATAAAAGATGCTTGATAATATTGACTTCACTCATTAGTAACTGTTAGCCTGAAATATCACATTGACATGCCCCACCTTTTAATATACTTTCTTAATAGGGGCTGTCTTAGTTAGTTTGGGATGCTATAGCAGATTACCATAGATTAGGTGATTTAAACAACATTTATTTCCCACAGTTCTGGAGGCTGGGAAGTCCAAGATCAAGGTGCTGGTGGATCCAGTCTGGTGAGGGCCTGCTTTCTGCTTTGCAGATGTCTGTCATCTCGTGGTGTCCTCAAATGGCAGAGAGCAGAGAAAAAGGAAGCAAGCTCTCTTGTGTCTTTTTAAAAGGGCATTAATCCATTCTTGAGGACTCCACTCTTGTGACCTAATTACCTCTCATAGGCCTTGCCACCTAATACCACCCTTTCGGGGGTTAGGGTTTCAACATAGGAATTTTGGGGGAACATAAACATGCAGGCCTAAGAAGCACTGATCAGATTCTCCCCTTTTTTAACTTATCGACAGTGTAATATAACAACATTACAACAGTAGATGGTAAGCCAATGGGCTATTCTTTTATTCAACAAATATGTATTAAGTGCCAGACACTGTTCTTGGTACTGTTCTAAGTACTGGAGATACAGCAGTGAACAAGACAGACAAAAACCCCTGCATTTGTGAAGCTTACGTGCTAATGGGAACAGGGGTCGTTGGAAGGACAGACAATAAGCAAATATGAAATATGTGTGTACGTGATGTGATGATAACTACTAAGGAGAAAAATAGAGCAGGTAAGGGGAGGAAGGTGGTAACTACAGGTTAAGGGAGGGAAGAGGGATGTGATATAGGATGGTCAGGGAAGGCCCCTTTAGAGAGATGACTTTTGAACATTGACCTGAATGGAGTAAAGGAGAAAGCTATAAGAAAATCTGAGAGACAGCATTTCCAGCAAAAGAACAGTAAGTGCTAAAGGCCTTGAAGTGATCTTGGCATTTTCAAGAAACAGGACATTGTGGCTGCCAGAGTAAATGAGGAAAAGGAGGAAATGAAGTTGGTCAGGTAGCCAGGCACGGAGCAATAGGAGACTGCAGAGAAAACTCTTTCAAGAGGAACAAGATCATGTCCTTTTCAGGGACATTGATGGAGCTGGAATCCATTATCCTCAGCAAACTTATGCAGGAACAGAAAACCAAATACTGCATATTCTCACTTATAAGTGCAAGCTGAACAAATGTGATCACGTGGACACAGGGAGGGGATTAGCACACACTGGGGCCTGTCGGGAGGGGGCGGGGGGGAGCAAGAGCATCAGGAAAAATAGTTATTGCATGCTAGGCTTAATACCTAGGCAATGGGTTGATAGGTGCAGTAAATCACCATGGCAAACTATGTGACAAACATGCATGTCCTACACATGTATCCTGGAACTTAAAATAAAATTTAAAAAAAAAAAAACCTCTTACAAGAAGTTTTGCTGTAAAGAGGGCCAGAAAAAAAATGGTTCAATAGCCTGGAGAGAGATGTAGGGTGAGGTTTTGTTTTGTTTTCTTTTGTTCATTAAAGTAGGAGAAAATCCAGCATGTTTGTGTGCTTTTGGGAACGATCCAGCAGAGTAGGGAAATTTTAGAATGCACAAGAGCAGAAAGAATAACTGAAGTGATTAACTTGAGTGGGCAAGAGGAGAGTGGTTGGCCTCAGACAGTACTGTAAGTGGGAAAGCAAGTATGTGGGCACAGATGCAGGTAGGTGAGTGGATGTCACTGGCAGTAAAAGCTTATGGAAGTTAAGTGCTCTTTTGATTGCTTTAATTTTCTGATTGAAATAGGCAGTAAGGTCATCAGCAGAAAGTAAGGATGAGAAAGCAGTGTTGGAGGGTCAAGGAGAAGGATAATGTATGAAATAGGGTGCACTGATAATGTGTGATCAGTCATGTGAGTCTTCACATGCCCGGTTGGATATGGCTTTGTCCTGGACATATCCAGGCTTTTTCTGCTGATCTTTTGCCCCTCCAAGAGAGGCAATAAGACAGCTGGGCGCAGTGGCTCACGCCTGTAATCCCAGCACTTTGGGAGGCTAAGGCGGGTGGATCACGAGGTCAGGAAATCGAGACCATCCTGGCTAACATGCTGAAATCCTGTCTCTACTGAAAATACAAAAATAAAAAATTAGCCGGGCATGGAAAATACAAAAAAAAAAAAAAAGCCAGGCATGGTGGCGGGCGCCTGTAGTCCCAGCTACTCGGGAGGCTGAGGCAGGAGAATGGCTTGAACCCGGGAGGCAGAGCTTGCAGTGAACCAAGATCATGCCACTGCACTCTAGCCTGGGCGACAGAGTGAGACTCTGTCTCAAAAAAAAAAAAAAAAAAGAGAGAGAGGCAATAAGACTAGAGTAACCATGTGTGAATTAGGTGGGTATTAGTGCTGCTTGATGTGTGTTTGACTTACTGCATTTGGGGTTTGTGGTCCTTCGACTGCTCTCTGGGTTCTTATTCTTCATTCTTTTTGTATCAATTAAAAGGTGTTAAAATAATGCTCCAGCCTGCAATTAAAATATTCATCTCAAATGTGATTTATATGTGCCCAGTGTGTGTTTTAAAACCCTAAGGCAAACAACTTAGAATCACAGCAGTTTTTGAAATGTATAATACTGTGAAATGTATAATACTTTTTGTTGTATATTTATGGAAACATGCTTAATAAATTGCAACTCAATTCATTTTTTGTTGTTAATAAAAAGACCACACTTAGTCATGTAGACTTAGCTTGCTCACAAAATGATATAATGATAAAATGGGGTTGATTTGTTATACCACATGGAAATGAGAAACAGGGTTGAGCAACATCAGAGGAAAGACTATACGGCAACCTTTGGCAGCTGCAGAAAATGGGGACTGAACCTGGGCAGTAATAACAAGAAGGAACAGGTTTGAGCTGAACTTCTGCACAGCAGCGGAGAGGGTTGATGTGGGGCAGAGCTCTGAGAAAGGGATGAATTAGGTTTCATAAAGAGAGATTCAGTTCAAGGATAATCAGCAAGAAGACACTGGTACCAAAGAAAATAAGTGATTCACTTAAGTCACTCCAGTTCTTGCATGGGGAGTGAAAACTTAATAACCTGCAACTATCTGCCTTCACCAGTGGTTAACTTGGCATAGAGCCTGACCCAGAATAGGGAGAGGAGAGTCTAATCATTCTTTTCTATGTGTATGCAAATTATCACTCTTGGTTTGCTAGTATTTCCCACAGGGTGGTGTGAATACCATTACTTGCAATGATTTTAGCTGTTTGATATACATTATTTTTACTTTAACAGTAATATATTTTTTTAATGTATATAGAAAAAATATATTTACTGCATCAATTCTGATTTCAGAGATCCTTTTGCTGAAGACAAGAATAAATAAATAAATTCATATAAAAGGTGAACCAATTTAAAAACACAAAGCAAATAATAGAACAGGTATTAAGTTGTCAAAAATTACAAATAAATGAAGTTGGAGAAAACCTGTCCTAGGGTATGGGTTGAATATTTATTTTAAGGAGCATGTGATAGAAGCCTACTAGATAGTCTATTAATATAATTCTCTTTCTTTTCATAGCTGGGCTTTGCAGATCTAAACCTGGCAGAGTTTGCTGGATCAGGAAATACCACTCGCCGCTGTTTACTGGAAGGCTATGATACCAAAAATACAAGACAGGATAATTCCATTCTTAAAGTAAGCACGTTTCAGGATTAACTTGTCAAGAAATAAGATTATCTGCCTTTAAATAAGCGTATGTATATATTGTAAAGGACAAGATGTGAATCAATGCTGATATGATAAACTGACCATACCACTGAAGTATTCATCACCTAAGGAAAAACCCCATCTAAGTCACAAAAGCAGTGAAAAGTAACAAATGTTCACCTTCATGGTCCTAAGGTGTTTTTCTTTAATATTTTGAGCATTCAGAGAATACATACACCACTACAACATAAGAGTTCATTGGGAGGAAGGAGCATGATGAATTAATGAATACCTTAAAATGTTTGTAGCTCCCATAAGGTGATTTACAGAGCAGCTGTGATAGGTACATAGAAGCCACTGGGTTCTCTTGTAAACTAGTGAAGTGACAGATGGAACCCACTTCTGGGCATCTGCCCGGCTTTTTCCGAGTACCATCAGGAGCCATGTACTCTAGTAATGAGTGCGAATGTATACTTCATAGAGTTAATTGTAGTATTAAATGAGATTAATTGAGAAAATATTTGTAAAGTACTTTGCACCTAGGAAACTCCATTAGATAAACCTTTTGCAGTGTTTCAGTTAGGTTACCCCATGATGGTAAGTTATCTAATAAGGAAGGAAAATAATTCTGAATAAAAACAGGGTGTTCAGAAGTTAGTGAAGCAAAGAATTACCTTATATTCTACAATTTTCAAACTTTTTTGCAGCATATCTTAAGCTCTGCACATATGAAAATGTGTAAAATGGTTATTATAGCCAGTCCAATGCATAAAATGGTTTTTGTAACCCTCACACGAATTTAGCAGCTGGAAAGAAAGGTGGGACAGCGAGTTGATATGGGAAGGAAAATGTTCAGAAGACAAGGAAGAAATTAGAAAAGTATCACAGTATAAACTTCTGTACACATCATGTTGATTATATAGCTTTGTGGTTTTATAACTCTAAGAAGTTTTCAAAGCACTTGCCCATATCTCCATGAGATGAACAGGGTTAGACAGATGAGGATAGATTGTTATTCACATTTTATAGATGAAGAGCTGAGACTAAAGTATCTCACAAAAGTAGTCAGTGGCAGAGCTGGGACCACAGCGCATATCTTCTGCTGCCTGGTCAGGGGTCTTATTTCTTATATGAAAAGATGGATAATTCTTCTCTGAATGACAGTGTTTTCGTTGGAAATTGAAATAACTTTTTAATTTCAGACCCTCACATTCCTAAGAGCCAACTCACGGAGTAGTTTCCTTCTGGCTTCCCATTCATCCTTCCACACCATCTCTCCCACTTTGTCCTACAAAAAAAAAACATACTTTTTGAAGATTACACCATTCAGTCATAACACTCTCTCCTTTCCTAATCTCTGCCATCTCCTGACCCCTTAGGTACCTTCTTGCTCCTATCCATTGATGACTTAGCTCATGGCTCACAGTCTTTCTCTATATCTCTTCTCAGGTCATCATTTTTCCGTGGCTTCACCATCTGTGTGGGCGAGCTAGCCTTGTGGACTATCTTATCTGTATTTTTTTTCCTGATAGCTGATCATCTATGAGTCTAAGGCTTCTCAGTTCCTTAAACTCCCTATCTCCGGCAATATTTTCCTCCTCATCATCTCAGTTCCTACTCCCATGGTCACACTCTAGAGTCTAGACCTTTTTACTCCTAGAAACTTCACCCCCCTAAAAATTTCAATTTAAAGTTTTCTTCCTCCTACACTATCTATTTCCAGTCCTCTTAGTCTCACTTAGCTGTCTTTAACCTTACCACTTTCCCACTGTCCATCAGCCCTGACTTGCTTCCACTTCCCTCTTTATCCAGCTTAAATTTCATGGTCCATAAGGCCAGGAGTTCAAGACCAATCTGGGCAACATAGTGAGAACCCCATTTAAAAAAAAAAAAAAAATACTCCTGGCTCCTCTGTCCCTGTCTCCCTGCATTGTCTGAATAATCCCCAACTTTTGTTGAACTCAGCTATTAAATATCTATCCTTGCATGCCGAGCATTGCTGAAGAGAATCACACAACCAGACTAGCTGTCATTACTGAAGCCGTGCTCACTACCATCTGGCAGTCATACTCTACTTCCTTCATATGCTTCCTTTCTCAATTTTAGATATTCTATCTCATACCTTTTTTCTCCTCGTATCCCAACATACTATTCCTGCTCTCAGATACTGGCCTTGCCTTATCCTGTTGAGAAAACAGAAGCCATTAAACTCAAATTCCCTCATCTTCCCATCACAGACTTTACCTGCCTCTCCTGCCTTATCCTTTTTGTCTCCTGTTACAATGGATGGCATGTCCCCTCTCCTATTAGAAGTCAGTCCTTCCTCTTGGCTTCTGGAATCCAAAGTTTGCCTAACCAAGAGCTTTACCCCTTAGATTATCCCCTCTTCTCATCATCTCTACCTCGAATGAACCATCCTCATCAACATATAAAGAAACAGCTCCACTATCTCCCATATTTATTTTAAAAAAGGACAAAAATTAATCTCTCATCTTCTCCAACTACTGTCTCACATCTCTGTTCTACTTCACTATTCAGTTCCTTAAAATCTGTATGTGCCACCTCCATCTCCTTTCTGAGACATCCATGATATTCAACAGTGCAGTTTTGATGGAGTTGGAAAGCAGACCTCAGGGTTCTATGAAAGAAGAGATGATGAGGAAATCAGTGCAGTAGGATAGATTTGCCATTTAAAGAGAAAAAGAATAGTCATGGAGGTGCTGGGGTGAGGAGATAGGAATGAAATAAGTTTATATAAGATACATGTCAGCCATTAACTGGAGAACATACAACAATGTACATATCATTTTATTCATTAAGACTATGAATTTTGCTATGTGCAGCCCTGGGATCACATCTCAGCTCTGCCCTTTACTAGTTATCTGGTTTTTAAAATATCACTTAATCTCCTGAGGTTAAAATGAAAATATTGTTCTCTCATAGGAATACTGAAAATTAAAGGAAATAATGCATATTAAACACATAGCTTATGCCTGGCACATAATGAATTCTCAAATCATGATTGTTGTTAATGTTGCTGTTACTATTACCATTATCATTATTATTCCCATAAGAACATAAAGAGGTCCTATGACTGACTGTTAAAGGTAGTCAGCAACTAGAGAATAGCAGCATCTTAGAAAGTATTAGAAAAGTTTTAAATCCTGACTGGGCACAGTGGCTCACACCTATAATCCTAGCACTTTGGGAGGCCAAGGTGGTAGGATCACTTGAGGCCAGGAGTTCAAGATCAGCTTGGACAACATAAGCAAGACCCCATCTCTACAAAGGAAAAAAAAAAAAAGAATTCACCAGGTATGGCATGTACCTATAGTCCCAGCTACTCAGAAGGCTGAGACAGGAAGATCATGAGCCCAGGAGTTTAAGACTGCAGTGATCTGTGATAGCACCACTGCACTTCAGCCTGGGTGACAGA
This sequence comes from Theropithecus gelada, assembly GCF_003255815.1. Taxonomy (NCBI): domain Eukaryota; kingdom Metazoa; phylum Chordata; class Mammalia; order Primates; family Cercopithecidae; genus Theropithecus; species Theropithecus gelada. The sequence continues at coordinate 799,496 of NC_037668.1, forward strand.
GCAAGACCTTATCTCAAGAATTTAAAAAAAAAAAAAAAAAAAACTTTGAATTCTGATCTAAAGCTGGAACAAAGGCCAGAAGCTTTTTACCCTTAGAAGCCACCAGCCAGCATCCCTTGAAACATCAACGTGGCAACTTGAAGGAAAACATTACCAGACACTTAGGCACCACAGGAATTTGGGAGTAAAGACAGATAGATTAGCATGGCCACATACCCACAGGATTATTACTGATGAATTATTATTGCTATTTGTTTCCATTATTTCCGTTCTGATTTTTGCAGTTTTGAGGTTTTGAATGTTAAAAATTATTTTAATCTATATGGAGCAGTAATTTAATATTGAATATAACCCACTTCTTTTTTTTTTTTTTTTTTAATAGAGACAGGGTCTTGCTCTGTTGCGCAGGCTGGAGTACAGTGGCATGACCATAGCTCACTATAACCTGAAACTCCTGGGCTCAAACAATCCTCCTGCCTTAGCCTCCCATGGATATAACCCAATTCAACAATCATTTTAGTTAATGCTTTCCCAATAGAAAATATCGGACTAGGTGCTGTGAAGGAAGCATTTTATAATTTTTTATAATCATGATGTTTCTTGTTTTATGTTTAGGTTTTGATCAGTATGCAACTGATGTCTGGTGACCCATGTTTTAAAACGTAAGTTGATACCCAATAAGTGGATTATGTATCTAAAAGTATAAGAAAGATTTATTTGTTTAAATGTTTACATTAATATTTTGTAGTGCTTATGGGAAAATACCAGTTAAGAGATAGTTTCTTCCATGGGAGACTGACCTGACCCTCTTAGAAGTTATGTTTACCTATTACCAAATGAATTCTCCATACTCTAAATTATTAATGCTATAGGTCTTTTATCATCTTCAGGTTTTGGGTAAAATTATATAAACAAAAATTTTTAATACAGCTTCTGTGAACATACTCATTTCTTCAGTAAATACCTATCAAATGCCTTACCAGGTGTTAAGCCATATTCTAGATACTAGAGAAACCGCAATGAACAAAATAGGTTAAGTCCTTGCCATCCTGGAGCTTATATTCTAAGAGGAAAATGGACAATAAGCTAACAAGTAAATACATAATACACCGATGGTCATAAGCACTTTGGAGAAAAAGGATGGGAGGGCCATGGTGAAGAGAAGTGTCGCTATTCCATATATAATAGTCAAGGGAGGCCCCCCTGGTAAAGATGATATTTGAGTAGAGACCTGAAGGAGGTGGGAAGCAAGTCACACCGGCATTAGGGGAAAGAGTATTTGAGGTAGAGGAAACGAGGACAGAGACCTTGAGGGAGAAGTGTTCTTGGCATGTTCAAGTAGCTGCCTGGAGAGCAGCAGGTCTAAAGCAGGGTGAATAAAGAGGCGGGTGACAGGAGATGAGGTCAGATGATAAGGAGTCTTGTGGCCATTATAAAAAGGACTGCCACTCACACTCTGAGTGAGATGGAAAAGCTATTGGAAGTTTTGAACAGAGAAGTAAAATTGTCTGACTTGTGGCTGCTGGATAGGGAATAGACAATCTGTAGGAGTAACAAAGGGGACAGGGGCACAAATAATTAGATAAAAGGCTATTTCAGTAATCCAAGGTTTTGAACCTGAGTAACTGGACAAATGGCACTTTCATTTGTTGAGATGAGATAACAAGTTGGGAGTTTGGGTGTCAGACATTTTAAATTTGAGATCCCTATTTAACATCCAGCGGGGCATGTCAAGTAGGCAATTGGATAGATCAACTAGAGTCCAGTAGGGAGATCTGGGCAGGAGATAGAAGTGTGGAAATTATTACATCATTCGCATACAGGTAGTAATTAAAGCCATCAGACTTGAATAAATAACTGGAGGGAACGAGTAGAAATGGAAAAGGACCAGAGACTGAGGTGGGGACACCCCAGCGTGTTAGAGGTCAGGGAGACTGGGAAGAAGAAGGAGCAAAGAAACCATGAGTGTGATCGGAGGAGGAAAGCAAAGCAGAGTCCTGTCCTGAAAACCAAATGAAGAAATGGCCTCAGAAAGGCAGAAATAAGCACCTGCGTCACACGCTGCTGTAGTGGGTTTCAGAAAATGAAGACTGAGGATTGACCCTTGGAATTTTCAGTGCAGAAACTGTTGATGACTTTGGCAGGCACTTTGGTAGAATGCCCTTAGACTAAAGCCTTTTGAGCGTGGGTTAAAGAGACTTTGGGAGGAGAAAAATTGGAGACAGTGAGTATAAACAGTTCTTATGAGGGGTTTTGCTGTAAAAAAGAAACAGAAAAATGGAGTCATAAGTAAAGAGAGGATTTGGAGTAGGGCAGATTTTATTCATTTTTAAGATGGAAGATGGTATAGCATATTTGAGTACCAATAGTATTGGCTCAGTAAGAGGGAGAAACTGATGATCCAGAAAAGGGACTGTTGCTAGAACGGCATCCTTGCATTGTTGGAAGGGAGGAAGGCTGAGAACGTAGCTACTGACGCAGGTAGAGGAGAAATGGAAGCATATAGAAGTTCTTTTCTAATTGCTTCTGATTTCTTAGTGCAGTAGGAAACAAGGTGCTCATTGAAGAGCAAGGACAGGGAAGACAGAGGAAGGGGTTTGAAGAAAGGAGAAGGTATGCAGAAATCCCACAGAGTGTCAGCATGAACGGAATGGGAAATGCAGGATTGCTTCTCAGCAGCCTTGAGGACACTTAATGATTAAAAATGAAAGTTCATTGATATCATTGAAATATCAGAAAAATACACATAGAAAACTAAAGAAAACATTACCTCCCTGTATATCAACTTCATGTTTTTAATAGCTGTAACTTAGAAAGCAACACCTAGCCGGGCGCGGTGGCTCATGCCTGTAATCCCAGTACTTTGGCAGGCTGAGGCAGGAGGATCACTCTACAAAAAATACAAAAATCAGGCATGGTGATGCATGCCTGTGGTCCCAGCTACTTGGGAGGCTAAGGGGAGGATTGCTTGAGCCTGGGAAGTGGAGGTTGCAGTGAGCCGAGATTGCACCACTATACACCAGCCTGGGCGACAGAGCAAGCCCCTGTTTCAAAAGAAAAAAGAAACAATTCTTGATTAAAACCACACATCTTCCTATAACTTAGCCTTCCTATGCTGTCTTCTCAGAAACCATGGTTTCCTGACTCCTTTATTTTCTGCTTTCTTGGGATCAAACCAATTTTGCTATACTATTTTTGGTGTCTCGGGTAACAGTTTGTTTTTCTAGTGGAGTAGGATTTAGGGTAAAATAAGAGAATGAGCAGCAAAACTTAGCAGAAGAAAATAAATTGATCATTCCTTCTCATGAACTTTTTATGGATATTCCCTTTCTTGCCCTTTCTCTGCTCTTTTCTCTCTCTACTTAAACTCACATACTGAAGAACTTGAAAATAGATCATCTAATGTTTTCTATTATCTCCATAAATTTAATTCTGACAATCTGGAGTTTATATTTACAGAGAAAGACTTTTATAATTCATAAAAATAAGCAGACATTACCTAATTCCAAATACATAAAAGTATTTTTTGAGAATCAAATCCTCAATAGTTTTTCTTTTCTCTTTGAAATTGTTCAAATGTCATTGAAAAAGGGGAAATTCTAACACATTCATATACTTGCACATCCTGAATATGTACTGAAGAGAAAAAACATTTTAGCTACTGATGTAAAAAGTAAATGCATTTTATCAGGTTATATTTAAATATGTATCAAATATGTAAAATCACATTACTTTAGAGCTGAAAAGAATGTTGGAAGTTGTCTAATCCAGTGATTTTTTTTTTCAGATTATTTAGCTACAAAATCCTGGGTTCGAATATAATATGAGGCCAGGCATGGTGGCTTATGCCTGTAATCCCACACTTTGGGAGGCCAAGGCAGGTGGGTCACTTGAGCCTAGGAGTTCACGACTAGCCTGGGCAACATGGTGAAACCCTGTCCCTACCAAAAAATAAATTAAAAAATTAGCCAGGCATGGTGGTGCACCTGTAGTCCCAGCTACTCAGGAGTCTGAGGTGGGAGGATCACTTGAGCCCAGGAAGCGGAGGTTGCAGTGAGCCAAGATCATGCCACTGCACTCCAGGCTGGGTGACAGAGTGAGACCTGTCTCAAAAAATAAAGCAAATATATTATGAATCCTAGTATATAAAATTTTACTCTATATCCCCTCCAACTTAGGTAAGATGAGAATAAATTTTCTACTGGGCACTCTCCCCTATCTGTTTCTACAAGACCCTAAAAGATATCATGAAACCAGTTTTAAAAGTGTTGCTGTAATCCAAGTTCTTATTGTACAGATGAGGAAACTGAGGCACAGAGCAATCGAGTGACTTTACTGAGTATCTTTGTCCAGTACGAAGATATAAATAACTGCTGGAGGGCTTCATTCTACTATTCTCTGCTTTTGTCTATCTTTAAATTTTTCATGATATAAATTTTTTAATTTACTTGAGAAACAAGAGTACAGCAGACCCTTAGTCTCAAGTTTAAATCCTAGTTTTAATATTTTCTGAGCAGATCTGTGACATAGATTGTATAATTCTTTTGAAGCACCAATTTTATACTATAAGATCAGAATTTATGAAGAAGACAGCTGGTAAGTCAGCCTAACCACCTACCCTAAACTTTATTTCATAGTTCTCTACAACTCATCAAATATCCACCAACTCTTGTAAAAAAGAATGAAACTCACTCTGAAAAGTGCTGATAAAGAAAAAAGATATTTTAAGAGAGAAATTGTATACTCTGCTGGCATTTGGGAATCTGGTGGCAAAGCAGATCTAGGGGTGATATAAGTCTCTCGAATAGCAAGGTTCTGACGTGTTCATATTCCAAAAGGAAGGAAATTATCATTTGTGAAAATGATTTCATGAATGTTACTGTCTCTCAATTTTTAAAACAACTCTGTAATGTAAATATTATCCATGTTTTTGAGTAAGGACATTGAGACTAGGAGGTTAAGGAATTATTTCTTCCAGGGTCCCAGGATGCAGTCATTCATTCAGTACATGTGTATTGATTGCCTGCCACATGCCAAGACTTAACAAGCTAGAAAAGACCAGCCCCTGCTCTGAAGGGATTCATTGATTTTGTGGGAGACAGGCAAACAGCATACAATGTCACTGGGGCACACAGGATAGTATCCCTAGCCACAGTTCCTTAGAAACCAGGGAAATCTTTACTGAGAAGGGGATGCTGAGCTAAGTTTAAGGGATGACTAGGAATTTACTAAGCACAGGAGGTAGGTAGGACACCCCAGGACAGAAAACAGTTTGCACAAGTTTATGCCAGTATTACAGGGCATTGAGTATTTAAGAAGTGTCAAGTAGGTAATATTGTCATTTTATGAGGTCATTTTTCACACATTCTTAACATTACTATAATGCAATCAAATTAATCCCATCTCTTTTTCTATACTTGATCTACATTAAGTGATTTCAGATGACGGATATAAAAGCATTTTCAGAACAAAAGAGGTAATAGAACAAAAACTGGCACATGACAAGCACTCAGTGATTATTTATTCAACAAGACTGAGTTGTCCAGGGAGCTAAGAGAGCTGCCAAGGCCCAGCTAAGATTTTGGATTCTAAATTTGCTTTACTATCAGTCCCCATAGCCAATGAATTTTCTCCATAGTGCTTAGTTGCCCCAGTAATGGAGCAGTTAGTACAGATGGCTGATATTATCAAGGGTTGCAGTTCTTCAACTTGAGACCGCAGAACAAGGGGTGCCAAATTGAAGGTGTTGCTTAAAGAGTTGTGGCTGTGGAGTCAGGCTGGAAGGGAGAATGGAGCCAGAGGGGAATAGAGAAGGAAAGGGCCAATGTTTGGGAGGGCTGAGGGCTGGAAAACAGGTGTAAGACACAGAGGGGATAGAGGCACTGTAATCAGGTCACCTGTGAAAGAAACTGGCATTAAAAAGGTAAGAATTTTTAGACATGCAGGCATGAGTCAGCTGTCAATGATTAATGACTATGACTATAGGCTCCGTTCTTTGTGTTTCTTCTTTATATTAGTTTTTCCCATTAAATATTTAATGCAGTGTGTTTTGTTTTGTTTTTCCACAAAGCTATTTTACATTATTTGAAAATACGGGCCAGGCATGGTGGCTCATGCCTGTAATCCCAACACTTTGGGAGGCCGGGGTGGGCGGATCACCTGAGGCCAGGAGTTCAAGACCAGCCTGGCCAACGTGGCGAAATCTTGTCTCTAATAAAAATACAAAAATTAGCTAGGCATGGTGACGGGCACCTGTAATCCCAGCTACTCGGGAGGCTGAGGCAGGGGAATCGCTTCAACCAAGGAGGCAGAGGCTGCAGTGAGCCAAGATCGGGCCATTGCACTGCAGCCTAGGAAACAAGAGTGAAACTCCGTCTCAAAAAAAAAAAAGAAAAAAGAAAATATAGCTGTTGGTAATCCAAGAGGCAGATCTAGGCCAGACTGCAAATTCTAAGGGATTTGAGTTTTATGCCGAAGAAGCTATGGAAGGGTTTTAAATAAGAGAGTAACATGTTCAGAGGCATGTTTCAGAAAGACCACAGTGACAGTAGCATGGAGTAGAGGTTGGCAGACCAGCAAGGAGACCCTTGCAGTCAGCCAGGAGAAAGGTACAAAGGCCAAAACTCAAGTAATTAGTGAAGATGGAAACGAGATGATAAGTAGGAAAAATACTAAATGAGGATCTGGGATTTGGAAACTGATTGGATATGGGAAAATGTTATTAGGAAGGAGGCAGAGGTGATATCCATAATTCTAGTTTTGGTGACTTTGTGGATTACAATGACATTTACAGAGAGAGTAAAAGAAGAAAGCAGGTTTTGGGAAACATGAGTTTAGTTGGGTATATATTGAGTTTTATATATATGAGTTTCAAGGACAAATACTTGAAAGTGTCTCAATAGGATGTCTTAAGTCTAGAATTTAGGAGATCCTAGGCTGGAAATAGTCCATAAATGCAGTAGATTTAATAGCAATCTTAAATGTCTCTATCCCCAAGAATCCGAGTAGCCTGAGAACTCCATTAAGATAACAGGGTAAGAATTTAAGAATTGCCATAGAGCAGGTCAGCTTCATTATTCCTTCAACCACCTCCCTGTTTTATCTCAGGTCACCGAGGGATAGTTTCTAGGAAGATGTGGTTTTCCTCTGCAATATCAGCCTCAAAAGGTTAGGGATTGGCTGGGCATGGTAGCTCACACCTGTAATCCCAGCACTTCAGGAGGTCAAGGTGGGAGGATCACTTGAGGCCAAGAGTTAGAGACCAGCCTGGGCAACATAACAAGACCCTGTCTCTACCAAAAAAAAAAAAAAAGTTTTTGTAAGGTTAGGTATGTTTTCTAATAAAAATCCCTATGATAAAAAGCAAACACAATGGGATGACGACAGTCAACAATAATTTACTGTACATTTTTAAATAACTGAAAGAGTCTGGGTGCCATGGCTCACATCTGTCATCCCAGCACTTTGAGAGGCTGAGGCATATGGATTGCTTGAACCCAGGAGTTCGAGACCAGCCTGGACAACGTAGGGAGACCCCCTATCTCTACAAAAAAGAATTTAAAGTCTCTACTAAATATAAAAAAAAAAAAGCCAGGCATGGTTCTGTGTGCCTATAGTCCCCACTAATTGGGGAACTAAGGCAGAAGGATTACTTGAGCTGAAGAAGTGGAGGCTGCAGTGAGCCATAATTGCACCACTGCACTCCAACCTGGGTGGTAAAGCGAGACCCTGTCTCAAAATAAATAAGTAAAAAATAAGAGTATAATTGGACTGTTTGTAAGAAAGGATAAATGCTTGAGGTGATGAATACCCCATTTACCCTAATGTGATTATTATGCATGGCATGCCTGTATCAAAATATCTCATGTAACCCATAAATATATATATCTACTATGTATCTACAAAAATAAAAAAATAAAAAATAAATTTTTTTGAGACAGAGTCTCGCTGTCGCCCAGGCTGGAGTGCAATGGCACGATCTCGGCTCACTGCAACCTCTGCCTCCTGGGTTCAAGCGATTCTCCTGCCTCAGCCTCCTGCGTAGCTGAAATTACAGATGCACGCCACCATGCCTGGCTAATTTTTGTGTTTTTAGTTGAGACTGGGTTTCACCATGTTGGCCAGGCTGGTCTGGAACTCCTGACCTCAGGTGATCCACCCGCCTCGGCCTCCCAAAGTGCTGGGATTACAGGCGTGAGCCACTGCACCTGGCCAAAATTTTTTAAAGAAAAAAAACTGTTCAAAATTAAACTTACCCCTCCTTGCTTCACAGCTTTTACGTGGAATAGGAGTTTGAATTAACCAATGAAAACAGATCCATTACTACTCCCAGAGAATCCAATCCAAAAAGCAAATCTAAACAACTGGGCCTCTCTGTAGACTCTCCCTGGGCAGATGAACTGTTTACAGAGATGAAGGTAGAAGATAAAACCGTGGATACTATTCAAGAAGCAGTGGAGCCAGCCAGGGAGCACAGGCTCTGAAGCAGGAGGCATGAGGCATTATCCTCCCAGCCTGATTCAAAAGGGCTTGGCGCTGTCTTCCTCAGCTGAAAGGTGCCGTCCTGAGTTGACAGTTAGAGCAACACTCCCTTGACCAGTGCCAGGTTCACACTGACAGAGGCCTCTCTTTTTAGGACTCTATGGAGACAATGCCCTTTTCTTGTTATGTGAAAAAAAACCTTTTTCTCTTATGAATTTTATTCAAGTTTGAAAAGATGCTTATACGTTATCTGCTGATCTTTATGACTTTCACCCTCAAAGGGGTAACATTACCCAGCAGTTTATGCTAGGGCTTCCTCAGCTTACCAAACAATGACAGTGTTGCAAACTTTGAGGCTCCCCCACAACTCCTGTTTGCAAATGTTTTTTACAGGCCTCCCTCCACCTCAATGTCTATACCAATTGCTGGTGAATCTGAATCTTTGCAAGAAGATAGAAAAGGTGGAGAGACTCTCAAAGTGCATCTTGGAATAGCAGGTATGGATGTGTGGCTTACTGGTTTTGTAATTTATGAGAGACTACTTGATGCCCTAAAAATTCCCAAAGCCCTTCCAGATTTAAAATTGTGTGGATATTTGACTTGAAACAGGCCAATAAGAATCAGCAGTTTTAATTATGTAATTCTTGGTTGGTCCAGTGCTTTATTTAGTCTAAAGTATTGTGCTCTGACAGATTAAAAACTAGATGTTACAATGACACTCCGGTCATCACTGTATGCATCTACCCCCCACAAGTACAACAGAATACTACAGGATTTTTTCCATTTTTCCTATTCCATTACCCTGCAACTTCTGTAAAGCAACTTCTGCCTCTCAGGTGTTGCTCCTCTTCCATGAATCGTTTTCCCTCTGTCAGTGGTTCTCAAGCCCTAGTGTGCATCAGAGTCACCTGGAGGGCTTGTGAAAACACAGGTTGCTGGCGCAGCAGCCAGAGTGTTTGATTCAGTAGATCTGGCTTAGAGCCTGAAGTTTTGTATTACTAAGACATTCCCACAAGACCCTGATGCTGCTAGTCCCTGACCACACCTTGAGATGCACATTTCCAGGCACACTTCTGGCAGCAGTCAGAATCTGCTCCAGAAGTAAAAGCGTGGTGGGGAAAATGTCAAGGTCACAGGAGGAAAAGGACTTAGGAGCTTCCCTCTGTCTTCAGTATTACGGGAACAGGATGTATTGTTGGAAAGAAGGGAAAGAAAGATGAAGTGATATAATTAACCCTTTCACTACCTTTTAAAATATGCAAATATATGGTTTCTTATAAATAATGGTGACTCTGAAATGTCCTGTTTTGGGATCAGTGGATCTTTTGGGAACTTGTAACCATTCCATTAGCTCCTTCTCTTCAGCATGTAAATATTCTGAATTCTTTCTCATATTGAAAAAATAAAAACAAAAACTCCTTAGCCCTACATCCTTCTCTATCTACTGCTCTCCCTTAGGCTCCAGCAGGCTGGCACATGTGCTCACATGCTCTGTGTCTTTCCCCACCCTGCCCCAAATATATAGAGACCTCTCTCTCTCTCTCTCTGTCTCTGTGTGTGTGTGTGTGTGTGTGTGTGTGTGTAGAGAGAGAGAGAGAGAGATCAGCAAGAGATGATATATGTACCACACATTTCTTATAGCCAAAACTTCTAGAAAGAATATACCATTTATTCCTGAACACAGTAGCCATCTGGCTTCCATTGTCTGCCCTCTCTTGATGCTATCCCCAGATACATGATTGTCAACTCCTGTGGATATTTGTTCTGGTCTCATCTGATGGCCAGTTATTCTTTCTTGACGCTTTCTCTTCCCTCGGCTCCTCTCTGACCTTTCCTTTTCTAGCTTCTTAGAGTCTTCTTCATCTTCCTCCGACTTCCCTTTACATATTGATGTTCCACAGGGTTTGGTCCCCTCACTTCCTTGAGCAATGCCATCTATACCCTTGGCTTTATCTGTCACATAAATGTAAACGTGATTGTTTGATGTAAATGTGATCAAATGCTTTGGGGAAAGGTCCACTTCATACCAAATGTTACACTGAAATCCATCTGTTTCTCTTTCTCCCCAGCCAGACTCTTAAGTTTTTCATGATCAGGTCTTATTTATCTCTGTATCTCCAGCAGAAGGCCCGGGACACAGTAGATGTTGAGTGACTGTTGAATAGGCATCCTTAGGTGTCTGATTCCGCATATCTAGCACAAGTCTTCCTACCTTTTCCTCCTGTCTTTTCTACCTCAGTTTTCCTGACACAAACTTCTGCTTTGTTATTGAGTCCTGCTATTTGTACCTAGGAAACATCTCTCCCTCTCAGCCGGATTACTATGAAAACCTTCACTCATATGCCCCCCGTTTATCCTGTTGCCAAAGTGTTCTTCCCAAAATGTAGATCTGATCATGTCACACCCTTCCTTGAAGCCACTGAACTGTTTCCTTCTTTAAACTCATAGAAAGTTCTTCATCAACAGGCATCTACTCATCTTTCTAGCCTCTTTTCCCTCAGTTGTTATACTACACTACCCTATATGCCAACTTTACCAAACAATCTGCTTCCCTACAAACAAGGCATGCTCTTCCTGGTGCCTTTCCTTGCTCAGAAGTTCCCAAACATTGCTCAAGTCCTGGGGTTAACCTCCTCTGTGAGGTCTTTCCCCCATTACCAGTTTGTGTCAGATGCACTGTCCTTTGGAGCTCTTAACAGCTGCCTTTTGGTGCTTGTATTTTTGTACTTACCACATTGTATAAGTTTTGCTTCTACCTGTAAACTCTAAGCATGTATTTTGTCTTACTTATTTTGTACTTCCTATACCTTGTACAGTATTAGGCACCTGACTTGGTAAAATATTAATAAATATTGATTGAATGAATAAATTTTGAAAACCAGAAGATATGTGGATGACTTAAGATCTGAGCCAAACCCAGAAGTAAAGAGCGGTGCATAACTCTTGATATGAACTAACTTTTTGAGTTCAGATTTTGCTGCATGTTTGGGTTTGGACCACTGTAGAGATGCTTGGGCCACTTATACTCTGTCCAGAAATGAGAAACCTTTGCAGAAGGACCAGGTTACTCCAGTAGCTTCCTTGTTTTGCAGCATTTGTTAGTCCAACTGCATGCAGTATCATTTATAGAATGGTTGCTATAATAGCTATGTTACTCAGTTGCTTTCCTTCTGCTTCTATGTTAAAAACAGTTCTTGTTTCCAAATATGATTGTGCCCTAGGGAAAATGGTCACAGTTTTGCATTCTCTGGAAGAAGCCTGGTTCTGAAAATATATAATTGGCACCTGGAATATACACATGATCAGAAACTATTAGAAATGGCTTTGACACTGCCTTTTGTACATTTACTTTGAATCTGAATACTATAATCACTTTCTTAAGAACTTTTATTCTCAGTGCAACATCCCATGCTGTGTTGATTTAAGCCACAGACATTGCCCAAATTATAGCCTAGCACTAGCAACACTAACATTAAAGTAATAGAGTACTCTTTAGCTTGTTGTTGTGATGGATTTTTAAGGAAGCAGTATTTGCTTAGAAACCACACTAAAACCTACCAATTTTGTGAATATTTATAAGAATACATCAGGCTGGGCATGGTGGCTCAAGCCTGCAATCCCAGCACTTTGGGAGGCCGAGACAGGCAGATCACAAGGTCAGGAGATCAAGATCATCCTGGTTAACACAGTGAAACCCCGTCTCTACTAAAAAATACAAAAAAACTAGCCAGGTGAGGTGGCGGGCGCCTGTAGTCCCAGCTACTCAGGAGGCCGAGGCAGGAGAATGGCGTAAACCCGGGAGGCGGAGCTTGCAGTGAGCTGAGATCCGGCCACTGCACTCCAGCCTGGGTGACAGAGCGAGACTCCGTCTCAAAAAAAAAAAAAAAAAGAAGAATACATCAGAGTCGTTTTTATTGGAGAATACTGAACACTAAAACTATAGCAGTTTTAAGATAGAGTGCTGTTAAATGTTTTGAAAAACAGGAGTTTATTGCATGGACTGAACTAATAAGGACCGAAATAATTTTTTTAATGTTATGAAAAATATAATACTAAGGTATTTAAATACTTTGTATTTCTTGCAATACAGTTATTTCCATTGTACTGACTTAAAAGGATATCTCTCATTTTGTAGCTTATTGTTTTGATAATGAACTTGGCAGAGTTTATAAAGTCTGCAGATTAGAATACAAGTTGACCGTTAACTTTTTGGCAATAAGAATGACATCATGTTATGACATATTACAGATCTTTCAGCAAAGAGTGTCTCTGTTCCAGACGAACTTGGTGCCTGTGGACATTCTAGAACATCAAGCTATGCAAGCCAGCAGTCAAAAGTATCAGGTAGAGGCTAACAGTGAAGTTGAATTCCTTATTGTTCCAAAGGGACTTGAAACTGCTGTGGTGTGGGGGAAGGATGTCAGATTGCAGAGTGTTTGATATGAGTATGATATCCAAGGTGATTTTCTCTGACAGGGTATAGCACATGTCACTCCCGGTCATCTAGTTTCTCTGAGCTCTGCCACAGAAGAAATACCTCAGTGGGAAGCACATCAACAGGAGTTGAAAGTATTCTAGAGCCATGTGATGAAATCGAGCAGAAAATCACTGAGCCAAATCTTGATACAGCTGATAAAGAAGACACAGCTTCAGAAAAACTCAACAGGTATCCTTTTAGTTTAAAGAATAAATTTTAATTTTAAAAAAACTTTGTTTTCATAACATAATAAAAAGGAAAAAATGTAATTCTTTTCAAAGATGCCCAGTGAAACAAGATTCTGTAGAATCTCAGCTGAAGCGAGTTGATGACACCAGGGTGGATGCAGATGACATTGTGGAGAAAATATTACAAAGTCAAGACTTCAGCCTTGATTCCAGCGCTGAAGGTGTGTAGATAACTGTTAAGCATAGATTCCTGTAATCCAGGTTTTTGTAATCTGTGTAGTCAGCAGTAAAGAGGCTCAGAACATCATGATATGACTGTTGCATATTTGTATAGTAAATTTCATGCCCATAAAAATCTCAAGATAACTTTATAACTCATTTATTAATGAGAATGATTATTGAATTTAGAAAAAGAACACATTTTAGTTAAAAGTGATCAATTTTAAATAAAACATGTATTGTGTTTTTAATTATGCCCAGATGTCTACAATGTTTGTATACCTAATGATAGGTATCTACATCTGCTTTTGTTATAAGTGCTTTAAGCCACAGTTGTAATTTGGAGGTGGTCTTAGAACAATAGTGAATAATGGAATCCTTCATTCCCTCCTTAGAATTTTCACTGAAACTGAAAATTTGTATGCCACCAATTTGAAAGATATAATTACTCATGTTGATGTGAATAGAAAGCACTTAACAATGGACTTATTTTCATTATGTAGCTGGGTGTAAAGAGAAATAATTAAACCTTACTTATGGAAATTTGTAGGAAGAGCTATCTCCATTACTCAGCTAAAAGAAAAAGAGCTTTAGAAAAGTTGGTGAGCAATAACCTTTAGAGTATCTTTTAAATTGCCTATTTTAAAACATGTGTATGTAACTTTGGTTTTTAAGTTGTTTATTTCTTTAATAAACTGAATTGTAAAATATGGATTATTACAATATCAGTACTATTTGACAATAGTCTAATAATTGTGCATGTAACAAACATTTTAAATGTGTATTGCAGAAGAAGGACTAAGGCTATTTGTGGGTCCTGGGGGAAGTACAACCTTTGGCAGTCATCATCTTCCAAATAGGTAAGTAGTACAAATATGTCTTATTAAAATATAGACTAATTTTTTTTTAATCATGAGTAGAGGATGATGGTTGCAAAGTTTATATTAGGCTGAAGCTAGGAAACACAGCAGTAGTTACATAAGAAGAGTTACAGCTCTTAGCGTAGCTCTGTTTCCTTTATTCTGGATATGTTTGACATTATATTTTATAAATTAGTTTTTAATTTCCTTAGAAGTATTTTTAAAGTGTATTAGTCAAGGACCAGTAGACCATTGGGAAAGCTGCAATATAAAAGGACATTTAGAAAAGAGTTCTTAGTCTTTTAAAACATTAATTTTTTATTAATTTATTTTCTAGAGACAGTGCTGTTTCCCAGGCTGGAATGCAGTGGTGCAATCATAGATCACTGTAGCCTCAAACTCCTCAGCTCAAGTGATCCTCCTGCCTTAGCCTCTTGAGTGGCTGGGACCATAGGCATGCGCCACTGTACATCACTAGTCTGATATTTTAGGAAGAGCAAAGCAAAATTACATTCCCAGTCAATGGTGTTATCTTTTCTGAGCAGTTACACAGCCACTGAGCAACTTAAGCTGCTGTTAACCTTTCTTGTACTCTCCTTTTCTCCACCCAACTGCCATGCATATTAAGAAAAGTTCTGAAAACCAAATACCGTTTTGCTAGTTATTCAGATGCAGATGAAGAAAAGTCACCTGCCAAACTTACCACTGATTATCAGCACTGCAGCAGGTAACAGTGAGCACAGACACCGAGGACAGTGTAGGAATTCTGATCACTCCCTTGCTCCTTACAGCCTGCTCCCCACACTTCTGTGCACCCCTAATTCCATTCCATGTCATATTTATGTAGAGTCCCTGTAAAACTACAGAGTGAGTCACAGTTTCAGTGGGGTGCCCCTTGGACCAAGACAGTTACTTTATTCTCTCATGCTCAAAACCTAAAAGAATTTTGCATTCATTTCTTTTACTAATACTCATTTTAATGAGTACCTCCTATTTGTCCAGCACATTACAAGGCTCAAAAATAGACTAACAGCAAAAACCTACATCAACAATTAACTACAATCAGATATTATAGGTAGGTAAGAAAGAGACATATAAAACTACTTCCAGGGAGTAATGTGAAAAGGGATTTACAGAAGATGTAACACTATTTAGATCTTTAATTGACTCATCTGCTCATTAAATTCAGTAACTGTTTCTTGGGCCAATTTCTGGGTAAGAATGCAAGTAGAAAAGACCAAGCTGTTACCCTCTGCCGGCTTATGGTCTAGCACATGGGGCTGGCAGGCTATAGCTCATAGGCCAAATTGGCCCACTGCCTGTATTTATAAAGTTTCATTGGAACACAACTATGCCTGTTTATTTGTGTAGTGTTTATGGCTGCTTTGATGCATTACAGTAGCAGAGCTGAGTGGTGCCGCAGAGACTCTGTGGCCCACAAAGCCTACAATATTTACTGTCTGACTCTTTCTTACAGATGAGATGGACAAACTAAAAATCGTAACATTATAATAAATACTGTAATAGAGAGAAGTAGAGGGAAGTTTGAGAGAACAGAAACGGGACCTCAGAGTTCACACTTGAAGAGAGACTTTGGGAGAATAAAAAATAAGTGGGGGGCTTATAAGGTGAATATGAATACTCCTGGTAATGGGAACAAATAGAATGAGTTTATAAGTACAGTTATTATTATATATAATTATAATAAACACATAGCAACTATAGGTAGCATTGAGCATTTATTAGTTATATGCCAAGCACAGGTACATATATATTTTTTTATCCAATTCTTATATAGTATCTTTCAGTGCTCACAACATACTACAATTAGTTTGGTGTTTTTTTTTTAATGGAAACAAAGATACAAAGAAGTAATTTTAGGCTGGATGTGGTGGCTCACACCTGTAATCCCAGCACTTTGGGAGGCTGAGGCGGGTGGATCACTTGAGATCAGGAGTTCAAGACCAGCCTGGCCAACATGGCAAAATCCCGTCTCTACTAAAAATACAAAAACTAGCTGGGCGTGGTGGTGGGCACCTGTAATCCCAGCTACTTGGGAGGCTGAGGCAGGAGAATCACTTGAACCCAGGAGATGGAGGCTGCAGTGAGCCAAGATTGTACCACTGCACTCCAGCCTCTGCGACAGAATGAGACTGTCTCAAAACAAAAAAAAAAGAAGAAGTAGTAATTTGCCCAAGGCCTTAAAACTAGTAAGTGGTAAAACCAAGATTAAAACTCATGTCTCTTTGAGTCCAAATCCCATTGTACTTAACCACTATATCTTACTATATCTTACCAAATCCCGTTGTACTTAACACATTAATAATATAACATAGTTCAGGTTCTTCTGAGGAGAGGGGGTTGTGAACAGGTATTTAAGGGCATGAGGATGGCAAGCATCTCTGGGCTAGGCTGTAAAGGGCCTCACTTGCCATAACAAAGTTTCTTCTTCTCATGTTCACAGTGGGGAGCCATTGGCTGTCCTTGCAGGGAAGTGACCTATCAGATTGGCATTTTAGAAAAATAACTGGCTATTATTTGAAGGGTAGATCAGAGCAAGGAGAGACCAGTAGCAGGAGGAACCAGGTAGAAAAGTAACATTTATAAGGACAGTGGTATGAAGGATGGAGAGAACATATGTTTTTGAGTTAGAGACTTGGGTTCACATCCTAGCCAGACCACTTATGGGGCCTGAGTAAATCACTTAACTTCAATAGAATTTTAGTTATCTCTGCTGAAAAGTAGGAATAACCATGCCTATCTCATGGAGTAATTTTGAAGGGCAAATGACATAATATACTCAGTAAACCCAGACTTTATTAATTTAAGTAGAGGAACAGCAGAAAATATAGTTCCAACCAAATGGTATTTTTTTCTAAGAGATAGGCTCTCACCCTGTCACCAGGCTGGAGTGCAGTGATGCACTCTCGGCTCACTGCAGTCTTCAACCCCAGGCTCAGCCTGCTGAGTAGCTAGGACTACAGGCGGGTACCACTACGCTCAGCATTTTTTTTTTTTTTTTTTGTAGAGACAGAGTCTCGCTGTGTTGTCCAGGCTGGTCTCAAACTCCTGGCCTCAAGTGATCCTCCCACTACAGCCTCTCAAAGTGCTAGGATTACAGGCATGAGCTGTTGTGCCAAGCCTTCAACCAAGAGGAATTTAAATAGTAAATGATCAAAAGCATGGACTGTCTTATCAGACTGCCTGGGGTCAAGTCCTAGCTCTTCCACTATTGATTGATATTATTGACCTCTGTAAGTCTCCGTTTCCTTGCCTATAAAATGAGAGTGATAAATAAGATACTGAACTCATAGGATGTAACATTAAATTAGATGACTTATGTAAAGTTTTTTGGTTTTCATTTTTGAAAGACAGGGTCTCACTCTGTTGCCCAGGCTGGGGCACAGTGATGTGATTACAGTTCACTGCAGCCTCCAATTCCTGCACTCAAGTGATCCTCCTGCCTCAGCCTCCTGAGTAGCTAGGACTACAGGTGTGAGCCACCACGCCCAGCTTTTCTTTTTTAACTTTGTGTGGAGATGAGGTCTTGCTGTGTTGCCCAGGATACAGCCTGGCCCACTTGGGTTTTCTTACTGGGACCTGCATGCACCTGCCTGCTTGTCTTTAGGGACATTAAATTTTTTCTGACAAGAAGTCTGTCTGTATTTTTATTTTATTCTTCCGTATGTGATTTGTCTTTTATATATATCTGGCTGCTTTTAAGATTTTCTGTTTATTACTGGTTTTTAGCACTTTGGCTATGATGTGCCTTGGTATGTTTTTCCTTGTGTTTATTCTGCTTGGGGTTCATCAAGCTTTTCCATCTATGGGTTTACAGTTTTCATCAAATTTGGAATTCTCAAGCCATTGTTTTCCCCAACCCCTCCTTCTGTTATTCTGGTCTACAAATTCTAGTCCCCAGCCCCTCTGAGCTTTGACCTCTGACTCCTCCACTCAGAGAGACCAGCAGGCTGTATTTGGGGTCTTCCTCTCTGCACTGCAGGCTCGGAGGATCCTGAAGGAAACTGCTTCAGGCAGCTAGCTGGGGCGGTTGTTGGGCTCTCTTCATTTATTTCTTGTTTCTTGGGACCACAGTCCTGCACTGCCTGTTGTCTAGTATGTGCAAACTGTCATTTCACTCATTCTATCCAGTTTTCTAATTATATAGGGCAGGAGGGAAAGTCTGGTTCCTGTTACTTCATCATGGCAAAGGCAGAACATTTTTAAAAGGGCATCTAAAAGCCAGTGTGCCGTGCTGCCCACCATGGTTTCTTCAAATTCTGATTTTCTGTAGGTATGAATGGGTGCTCACTGGCATTCTGTTGAGGAAGTTCCTATTTCTTCTGTAGAATGAATCTGTGAGAAAAGGAGTTTCTGGGCGGTCAACTGAGAAGTCCAGTCAAGTCCATGGTGGGCTAGTAATCACTGCTACCTTACTTCCATTGTTTAGAATTTCCTCTTAAAATGTCATTAAGGGAGACACTAGTCATGGTGGTTGCTTCTGGGCTTACTAAACTCAGGCATACTCAGGGTGAAATGACCAGTAGTAAGGTATACCCTGACATCTTGACAAATTGGGAAATGGGTACCTGGTGATAACTTCAGGCAGTAATGGGCCAGGCATGGTGGCTCATGCCTGTAATCCAGCACTTTGGAAGGCTGAGTTAGGAGGATTGCTTGAGCCCAGGAGTTCTGGTTGCAGTGAGCTTCAATCACGCCACTGCACTTCCATCTGGGCAACAGAATGAAACCCTGTCATGAAAACGCCACAATATTATGACAGCTGAAGACCATCATCATTAACTCAGTGGGAGTCCTGATGCACTGCCAGAGTCAACATATGCTCTTGGATGAGACCGATTTTAGAATGGATAGATAAACATGTTTGAGGAGCACTTCTTGCCACCGTTTGTTGATTGGTCAAGAATTGGGAAATTCTAATACATTATTTTGGGAATAAGTGCAAAAGAATCAGGATCTACACTAATCCAATGTATTAATTATAAACATTTAATATTTCACATAGTTTCTATCCATGATGCCTTTAAACCTTGTGGAAATCAAATCTAGTAGAAAAATACCTAATGCCCCATCTCTCCAGGGACAAGGTTACTTGAAACAGTTTCAAACACTACAGCTCAAAATTTTGAAGTTTTTTTCCTCTACTGTTTTAGGGTGGGGTCTGGAGCTTATGAACAAGTTGTGATCAAACGCTAGAAGTCAAGCCGGTGAAAACATTTCCCAGTGGATTTAAGATGTGAGTAGTTGATGTATCAAGGAATTTTATTCAAGCACTTAATAGAAAATGAACCTCAACTATCAAGAGGAAAGCCAATGCTGATTTCTTCTCTGGAAGGACCCACCACCATCCTATACCAGCCACCAAAGGGGAACATCTGCATGGCAGTCTCCAGGCACCGTGCTGCTGTGTGCCTTGGAAGCACCTGGCTTCTGTGGTCACTGCACATGATAATGAAAAGCCTGCTTTGTCTTTTAGAACACCCCAGTGGAGAAAACAGCATTATACACATCAGAATATCATTTTAGGATTCAAGTGTAAAAATCTGTGATCAAGGTGCTCAATAGATTTGGGCTCTGTGGTTTGGTTTTTTTAGTTTGAGAGACAGTACATGAATATAACTTAAACCCTATAGATTTGTCAAGATAGGCACAATTCCTGTTCTGGAAATCTTCCCTATTACACTACCTACAGCGTTGTATAAACCGTGGGTGTTCATGCTTTGAGAAAATGTTAGACTACAATTGAAACATGTGATGTGCTTATTCATAATTCTCAATGTATCAGTCATAAATGAAATAACAAGTGCATTTCAGTCTGAGATATGTGAATGGATGTAATGCCGTTTTTATGCAGTATATATTGTTAATTGTCATTAATATTAGATGAGCTGCAGAATCACCCCCAAGCACTACATAAAAGGCTCAAAATAAGTTTAACACCCACTGTGTTGGGCACCCTAACAGAAGAGCTGTCTTAACTCACTGAATAGTAAGGTCTACTGGTTTCAGGAGTCAAAATGTAGAAAAAGAGGAGAATTGTAATATGGTCAGAAACAGAGAAGCCTTTTCCATGTAAATTCAGATTTATCTGAGGCTAACAGTTTTCCAAAGTGGTGGTGGGTAGCAGCATGACAGCTGCTTGCCGTGACTGATGCGGACTGGTAGGTTTCCATTTTAGTTCTCTGTAAGTACTATTTTCTTCTCCACTGTGTCAAAAGTTAGTTGTTTTGAGGCAAGAGTAGAATATAACATACATCAAATACAGCTTTTAAAATAAGAATACCTGATCTGGATCCAGTTGAGCAGCACAGCAGATAAACCTTAGAGTTTTTCTGTCCTTACATGACAGTTTCCACGTGGAAAGATCTAAACTTTCTTGGAATCACTGTTAGTGAAGAAAAATGTAGAATCTGTATAACCAGTAATTCCCCAATTCTTACTTTCAAAGTCATATCCAGGAAAGACAATATGTCAGAATAGAATGACTTTGGTCTAGGTGTTTTCATGTTGGCAAAAATAAGGAGGAAATTATATTATTTTAATATCCAAATTTAAAGGTTTGGAAAATTTTGAATAGTTAATATTAGGACTTTTGTTGCTGTTTTTTATATTTCAAGGATTGGGTATTCTGCATTAATCCAATACTATATTAACCAAGAGATTCTGGAATTTTTTAAAAGATGATACCCTGTTTTATATTTTGAATGTAGAGAGACTCTGAGAGAGAGAATGTTCTGAGTTATTATACTTTTTATTTTTTAAGATTTATTTTTAAGGATAAAACAATGACCTGAACATTTTAGCCTAACCAAGGGAATTAAGTGGTAAAGACTTGCATTCTGTCTTCACGTGAACTGATCCATTCATTATATATTATGGGAAAAATCAAAGAAAGTTTTTTATAGAGATATGAAGATATTATTTAGAGAGATATTTATTATGACATTTTTTAGAAACATATTTTTCTATTTTCAAAATATTATTTCTAGGCTATATTTTTATTGGTGCTGTGCAGATGATTTTGCAGTTTTGAAAATGATAAAACTAGATTGTAAGTGGGGTTTAGTGAGAACATTCATCAGGCATGTAAGAGGTGCTGCAGTCAGGGCGGTGCCCATCTTACTCATCCTTGGCTGCCCTTGGTCCGACACCTCTCTATACAAGACTGGTTCTCAGTATTTTAAATGGTACAGAATTCTTTTTAAAAAGTAGAGAGATTTTGAAAAGCATAAAAATCATGCCTTTATAATCTTAGCAGCCATCAGATACATCTTGATTTATGTAGTAGTAAATATAACAAATATTTTAATAAATAGAAACACTGATTAGGAAGAAAAAAGAACTAATGTCTATGTCTTCTGTAGTCAGCAAAAGTCTGGATCCATTTTATTCCATTTTGTGTTCCATTGGCACACTTTGTATTCAAATTTCAGTGCAGTCCTTTCAAAATACTCGCTAAGGGTTGCCTAAGTGTCTGCCTTACGCTCTGATTTTCCTTTTCTGAGAGCATGGTTAAGAACATCTTAACCATGTAGCCATTGAAAAAATCTGTTTATTAAATAATAAGTCCACCTCTGTTTATGTTTTGAGTTTAGAAAATTTGACTTGAAAATTTAGAGTATTAATAAATGTATTTTTAAATATTAAAGTCAAATTTCAAATCACCCAGTGTTGAAGAATTTGCAGATGTATACAATACTTTTTCTGATTATATCCTAGAGAAAAAGACTAATGGTATTTCAAAGCTGTGTATTTGTGATGAGATAAAGAAGAGTCTTAAATATCTTGTTTGGGAGAATGCACAGGCCAGTCAGGAGACCCACCTCCTGCGCCGTGAGCTGCTCACTGAGACCCAACAGGTCATGAAGGCTAGTAGAGGGCAGAGAAGGCCTTGGGCCATCAGTTTACACTCGAATGGTTGACTCCCCTTTGTGGTGTTTTTGAAGGCTGCTTATACCAACAGCTAATGTGGATTAGTGCTTATGATCTTGAAAAAGTCTTGACCAAGAGTCCTAAACTCCACCACTCCACCATCCCATTCCAGCTTAACACTATCAGAATAATATCCAAACTCTGGATTCTTTTTTCTTTTTCACTTTTTTTTTTTTTTTTTCCTTTTTTAAGAGAGACAGGGTCTTGCTCGGTCACCTAGGCTGGAGTGTAGTGGCGCAATCGTTGCTCACTACAGCCTCCAACTCCCAGGCTCAAATGATCCTCCCACCTCGGCCTCCCAAAGTGCTAGGATTACAGGCGTGAGCCACTGTGCCCAGCCTACTTTCTTTTGTATATGCTTTTTCTACAAAACTGTGAGCCACAGAGGTTGACCACTTAGCCAATTGGTTGCTAGAAGGGAGAAAAAAAATCTCCAGCTAGCCTCCAGATAAAACATACTCAAATTCAAACAGCAGTTAGTTTTAATTAGCATACAGAAGTAATTTTAGGCTTTCAGATTTCTATGCTGACTAGAACACTTTGCAAACTGAAGCTGACATTATTATCAAATACTTCATTTAAGTACATACTCCGAAGTGTCAGGCTTCCAGCATATGTAGCAACACTCTGAGAGACAAACTGGGCTCATATGAAGGGGTTGCATTTTATTTTCTTAACAGGTCTTTAAATTGGGCAGTTCTGAAATTCTGTTTGGTCACTTCTAGATGGTACGTCATGTGAATACAACCAAGTACTGTAGTTGAAATTGTGTTATACCACTACTCATATGTTGTTTTAGGTACTATGCATAATGTTAATAGCTGAGATGTTAAAGAATTTGAAGTCTAAAATATAAAAGATAAATATACCTATATTAATCCTGTGTTAAGATGCTCTGGAAATAAAGGCCTTATTCCCTTACATATGCGATTTTTGTAAGATAATATATACACAGTGTATTTTAAACATTTGTGTGGGTGGTCCATGTAGTTACTTCCCATATGACAAAGCTGACAAAATTTTTAATTTACACAATGTATTCTGCATTTTCAAATGTTTATCTTATATATATAGCAAAGAAATTATCTTACTGATATGCATTGACCAAATCCCATGGAGAAAAGACATTTAGATACATCTTATTTGAGGCTCCCCTTCCTCTCATGTGTTTGATTTTTTGGAAGATGACACAAGGTGTGGGTAACCATGCAAATGTTTATGAATAACTTTATTGAAGTGATTCCATCAGTATTCTGTTCTAATACTTGGAGAATGATCTTCATATTTATGTATTTTATTTCTTTGTTTCAACTATACAGTGATAATCCAGGAAATGTTTCCTTTTTTTTTTTTTTTTTTTTTTTTTACAAAAACTGATTTTTTATTTGTAAAATGTTTGTAATAATGTAAAGGTGAACATGTTCAATAAAAATCATATATTAAAAGTTTAGATGTTCTTTATCTTTTTAAATTTATCAGTTAAGATTCCATCAGAAAATTGTGCCAAGGTAAGAAAACAGAAATGAAAGGACCAAAATAACTTATCCCTGAGGGTTTCTTTATTTATTACCAGGGAGCATGGGACAGATTTGAACGCCCCCTGTGGCGGACTTCTCTTTGAACCCTGGGGCAGCCCATGCAGTGGCATGGACCTGGGCTTTGGGTGAGACAAACCTGAGTCTGAATACAAACTCCCCTCTGAACCTGGCCTCAAACTCCTGAGCTCAAGTGATCCTCCCACCTTGGCCTCCCAAAGTGCTAGGATTACAGGTGTGAGCCTATGCGCCTGGCCTGAACCTATTTTCTAATCTAGGATGGACATAACACCAACACTCTATTGGGTTGTAATGAAAGACATGGGCATTATTGTTAAGAGTATGCTACTTTCTAGGCACTCAGTGGTCCGTCAAGCCAAAATTTGCCTTTATATAGCATCTGTACACATATACTCATTTCTAGTGTTGGACATACAGATGCTTATTAAATGTGCCACTATTAGTGTATACCCAAAAGAAAGGAAATAAGTATATTGAAGAGATATCTGCAATTTTATGTTTATTGCAGCACTATTCACAATACCCAAGGTTTGGAAGCAACCTAAGTGTCCATCAACACTTAGATGAATTCATAGAGAAAATGTGGTATATAAACGCAGTAGAGTACTATTCAGCAATAAAAAAGAATGAGATCCTGTCATTTGCAACAACATGGATGGAACTGGAGACCATTATGTTAAGTGAAATAGGCCAGGCACAGAAAGACAAACTTCACATGTTCTTACTTATTTGTGGGAACTAGAAATTAAAATAATTGAGCTCATGGAGATAGAGAGTAGAAGGATAGTTGCCAGAGGCTGGGAAGGGTAGTTGGGGGGTAGGGTGTGAGAGGTGGGCATGGTTAATGGGTACAAAAAAGAATGAGTAAGACGTAGCATTTGCTAGCAAAAAAGGGTGACTATAGTCAAAAATAATTTAATTGTACATTTTAAGAGTATAATTGGGCCGGGTGCAGTGGCTCACACCTGCAATCCCAGCCCTTTGGGAGGCCGAGGCAGGCGGATCACTGGAGGTCAGGAGTTCGAGACCAGCCTGACCAACATGGTGGAACCCCATCTCTACTAAAAATACAAAAATTAGTTGGGTGTGGTAGTAAACGCCTGTAATCCCAGCTACTCAGGAGGCTGAGGCAGAAGTATCGCTTGAACCCAGGAGACAGAGGTTGCAGTGAGCCGAGATGGCACCATTGCACTCCAGCCTGGGCAACAGAGCAAGACTCCGTCTCAAAAAAAAAAAGTATAATTGGATTGTTTGTAACACAAAGGATAAATGCTTGAAGTAACAGATACCCCATTTACCCTGATATGATTATTACACATTACATGCCTGTATCAAAATATCTCATATACCCCCCATAAATATATACACCTACTATGTACCCACAAAAATTTTTTCACTATTAAAGATCATCACTTAACAAATGGTATTTAGTGTCACCTATATCCTCATATAGACTGTTCTATTCCCTTAGACCAGAATGTCCTCAGAGAGCAAAAACAATGCCAACAGTGTCCCTCAAATTATAATACTCAAATTATAATAGCAATTTAATATTAATAAAGAACTATAGTTTAATGTCAGTTTGAACCCAGATTCTTCTCTGCAGATTGTCAGGGCCTCCCTGGACAGTGCAGATTTTAAAAGGTTGTGTGACTAAAGAGAAAGCACCCTGTCTCTTGTCAGGAGAGGGTAGGGTATGGACACTCTATGGGAAACCCTCCACACTCCTCCCCAGTACAGAGGATCACCCAGAATAACTTTGTACCAGATCACAGCAGAACCTGGCAGGACTCTGATCTGCCCACATCTCCAGCATGGAATTCTCAGACCCAGCCTTCTTGTTTCACCTTGGCCTACCTTTCTTCAACACCTGGTGATTTTCTTCCTCTCTCTCTGTCTGTCCTTCCCTTTCTCTTTCACCTGTTTTCACTTCTTCGCTTCCTGTACCTATGCATCACTTATCATAGCAGCACATAAGGAAATCTTTCCTTCCATTTGTGTGATAGGTAGGAAATCACTGGTGGAGTTAATTCATTCCACATTATACAAAGTGTAACAAAAAATTAAGAAACCTAGGCCGGGCGCAGTGGCTCACGCCTGTAATCCCAGCACTTTATGAGGCCGAGGTGGGTAGATACCTGAGGTCAGGAGTTTGTGGCCAGTCTGACCAACGTGGTGAAACCCCATCTCTACTAAAAATACAAAAAAAAAAAAAATAGCTGGGCATGGTGGTGGGTGCCTGTAATCCCAGCTACTTGGGAGGCTGAGGCAGGAGAATCGCTTTAACCTGGGAGGCAGAAGTTGCAGTGAGCTGAGATCATACCATTGCACTCCAGCCTAGGCGACAGAATGAGACTCTGTCTAAAAAAAAAAAAAAATTAAGAAACCTAAACAGGCATAAATTTAGACATTCCCTGGGTCAGTGATCTCTATTCCATGTGAACCTATTTAATAGGAAATGTCAGAAAATTTCCCAAATGAATGTTTAGACCTCCTTCCCATGCATTTATTACCCAGCTAGGTTGAGGTATCACCTCAACCATTTCTTAAGAAATTGACTTCACTGCAGATCTTCAAACCATTTCAAAACTGTTTTTCCTTAGTGTATGCATTGCAGAAAATCTCAAACCTCTGCAGAAAGTTGGCATGCCTAAGATTTTTGGCATCTTTTTTTTTTAATCTTATGTTGGAGAATCCTTAAAGCGAGTATGTGCAGCTACTTAAAATAGGAAAAGTGTGCCACCTTCTGGCCTTAAACGTCTGATGATTCAGTCAAGTCTACCTGTCTCAAGTGATCCTGTCTGCTTCTATTTCACATATATTTCATGAAATTTACACCAAAGGAAAAACACATTTTGTATCTTTTCAGTAATTTTTAAAATTTGAAATAATTTCAACAGACTTTGAAGCATTGCACATTTTGCTTAAAGTTAAATTGTTTCCTTTGGTGTGGGATTAATGAAAAATTCTGTAAGTACAGTTCCATGAAGATTTCTACCCAAAGGCACTGCTTGGGCAGCATGGCAAAGCACATATTTACAAGGCCAGGCGGGACACAGCAGTGAGAACACACAGAGCCTGTTCAGTGAAAGCAAAGGCTCTGATGGGTCAAGGGTGATGTGTGGGAGCAGGGAGTCATGTTGTTGGGTAAGACAATAAAATCAGATCACAGCTTAATCTGACTAATTATAGCTTGAATCTAGCACACAGGATGAAGTGGAGCAGGTAGAAAGAAATGAGATCGTTTCAGCAATGGAGGCAAAAGTGTGCAGGCAGAGTATATACAATTCAGCAGGAACATTAAGAACCCAACAGAGAAATAGAGGACACGAACTGTTAACTTTCAAGATAAAAGGTATATAACACATGCTGCTGGCTTCAAAAGCTTGTATTTAACATTTACTATACACATTTCTGACTGCCAGCTTCTAGCAGCTTGCTAGACCTCAGCAATATTCCCAGCTGTCCCCTTTGTCTGGATCGCAATCACCAAGGATGTGCATTACATATGTGAAAGGAAAATATCTTGGTCCCCTAAAATCACTAAGCTGAAAGGAAAATTCAAACTGGAAACTGCTCAGGGCACACCTACCTCCCATTCTATTCAAAGTCATCCCCCTGCTCACTGAGATAGATGCATATCTGATTGCCTCCTTTGGAAAGGCTTATCAGACACTTAATGCAACCATTTGTCTCTCTTCTACCTGTGCCCTGGAAGCCCCCTCCTTGCTTTGAGTTGTCCCCGCCTTTCTGGATGGAACCAATGTACATCTTACATATATTGATTGAGGTCTCATGTCTCCCTAAAATGTATAAAACCCAAGCTGTGCCCCGACCACCTGGGGAACATGTCGTCAGGACCTCCTGAGACCATGTCATGGGAGCGCATCCTCAACCTTGGCAAAATAAACTTTCTAAATCAACTGAGATCTGTCTCAAATTTTAAGAGGTTCACATATGTAATGATAAGTCATGTTTGCCGTAGTTAGCACCTAGCATTCTCCATGAAGGCAGAAACCCATGGTTCTCAGTCTTCAAAAGACCACATTGCCACTGCTGACGCTGCTCAGTCCCTGACTTCCTGTCAACTGCTCGACACACAGTCTCCACGGGACCAGGCATAACGAGATAAAGATTTAATGTTCTTGGCACCCAAACTCTAGTTGAGGAAATTGGCTTTATTTGGAGTTCTCCCTTGATAATCACTGGCGGAACTGAGGGCTGAGAACACTTGAAGGGAGTTGAACTGCTGGGCGTGCAGTGGAGCGGGAGGTTGGCAGTCACAGGAGAGGAGGGGAGAGGGTGGGGCAAGCGAGGGCAGCTGGGGAAGGTTAGCTGGGAGCTGCTGCCTGGTGAGGAGGAGGGTAAGGCAGGACATGTTTGAGAAGCCTCAGGGCAGCATAGAAGGGGCTGAGATTCACATCTCACTTGTATGGAAGTGCTGTGATAACTTAAGCTTTCAGGAAATCATAGAAGTCTCAGAGTTTTGGAGTTACCCAGACTATGGAAATAGGAGTTGGAGGCAAATTCTACTCAGATCTCAAGGGCCAGGGAGGTTTCAATACCTGGTAGTGCAGATTTCCTATCTAGTCTGGGAGGTGGGCAGTGGCAGTGAGAACCTTCTCTCAAAGAAGACTGCAGATTAAACTCTGTCTCCTGCTGAGCCCACTTGTTTTCACATTGTCTGTGGTGGCTTTGACTCAAGCAGAGTTGAATAGTTGTGATAGAGACTGGATCACCTGCAAAGATTTACTATCTAGCCCCAAAAGCATGTTTGGCAACCCCTGACCTCAAGTATTAATGAGTCTTTCAGTGTCAAAGAAAGGCCTGTATCCAGTCTAGGGGAAAGACACACTTCTCAAGAAGAACGTAGGTACAGAAGTCGTAGAGAGAGCGGGAAGGCCATGGGAAAGAGTGGCTCCAGCCCCCATGGCAGTCATGAGCACTTAAAATATTTCCATGTGGGGGCTCCAGTGATTAGGCTCGAACAAAGTTAACTGATGAACTTTCAAGAAAGATCGGAGAAAGGGCTGGTCTTGGCTAGAAACCTTGGCTCTACCACAGAAGACCAATGATGAGAAGGGAACTCTAGAGTGAAAACTGCGGAGATCTAGAAAGGTGAGGACAGAGGGCCTTTGAGAGCAGGAATAGGGTGGGGCTACAAATCTCTTGTTCATGTGCGCCTTTGAGCATTCATGAGGGAAGTCTGATAGCAGTATTAGAAATTTCCGGAAAAAAACAGCTGGTTTACCAAAGTAATGTGATTAAAAGATGGTTCTCATCAGAATCCCTTCATTCTCTCCCCCCTCACCAAATCCCCTTCCCATCTGCTTAATTATTAACCCTTGGAAACTCAGCTTGAGAATTACTCCCCCCAGCCCTCTCCCAGGCACCAACTCTGCGTCGGCATAGCCCCCATTCCAGACTGGTCAGGATGTCCCAGCTGTGGCACAGATGGTTATTTGCCACAATGTTCTTTCTCCCCTTGTTCCTTGGCAGACCAAGTGGACACATGACCTCCTGGAATAAAAACTACATTTCCCAGCTGATACGGTTTGGATTTGTGTCCCCATTCAAACCTCATGTCAAACTGTAATCCCTGATGTTGAAGGTGGGGCCTGGTGGGAAGTGATCATGGGAGCGGATCCTTTGTGAATGGTTTAGCACCATCCCCTTGGTGCTGTTCTCATCACAGAGTCCTCCCAAGATCTGTTTAAAAGTGTTTAGCACCACCCCCTCACTCTGTCTTGCTCCTGCTCCCACCACGTGAGACACCTCACCCCAAACCAACCCTTTGCCTTCTGCCATTATTGGAAGTTTCCTGAGGCCTCCCCAGAAGCACAAGCCACTGTGCTTCCTGTACAGTCTGCGGAACCATGAGCCAATAAACCTCTTTTCTTTATTACCCAGTCTCTGCTATATCTTTACAGCAATGCAAGAACAGACTAATACATCAGCTTCCCTTTGTGTGGCCTGAAGACTTCCTTCTGATCAACAGGAAGTAAGCAGTCATGTTGTGTAACAACCCACAGTAAGCCTTACCAGACGGCTTGTGTGTGCCCTTTGTCCCTTCTCTTCTTTCTGCTGTTTTAGAATATGAAAATGGTAGCCAGAGCTCAAATCTCTCTGTTCCTGGGTGGCATGCTAAGTAGCCACAACATGCAAGATGGACGTCTGGGTCCCTAAAGTGGCAGAGCTCCCATGCCTGGGGCTTACCTCTGGACTCCTGTGCCTAGCATCTCATTTAAATTACTGTTTTCCCCCATGAGGTGAAGCTGTTTCTTTCTCCCATTAGTACTACCACCCCAATTCCATCCTGAGAATAGGGTGCTCAAAAAACAATCCCAGCATTTTGGGAAGCTGAGGCAGGCGGATCACTTGAGCCCAGAAGTTCAAGACCAGTCTGGGCAACATAGTGAGACCCTATCTCTACAAATTTTTAATTAGCTGGGCATGGTGGTACATGCCAGTAGTTCAAGCTACTGGTGGGGAGGTGAGGTAAGAGGATTACTTTAGCCCAGAGGCTGAGGCTACAGTGAGCCGTGATTATGCCACTGCACTCCAGCCTGGGTAACAGAACAAGACCCTGTCTCAAAAAAAGAACAACAACAAAAAAAAAAAAAACACGGACAGCAATTACATCATGAAGAGGCTTCTATGCCCTCCAACCACCTGCATTGCTGTTTCATCAATGTTCTAGGCTAAATATTACACAGGTTAGAATTTGGCATAAAGGAGACAGAGAATCCCAGAAAAATTTTAAAGCTACTCTTACCCCAAGGAAAAGGTTTTGAATACTATATTTGATAACTTTCTCTTAAATTTTTAATATCACAATTGATATGGTTTGTATTTCTGTCCTTGCCCAAATCTCATGTCAATTTGTAATCCCCAGTGTTGGTGGAGCAGGCTGGTGGGAGGTGACTGGGTCACGAGGGCGGATTTCCCCCCTTGCTATTCTTGTTGTTAAACCTGGTTGTTTAGAAGTATGTAGACCTCCCCAAGCTCTCTTCCTCAGGCTCTAGCTATGTAACACGTGCCTGCTTCCCCTTCAAAGGCCTTCCACCAAGACTGGAAGTTTCCTGAGGCCTCCCCAGCTTCCCACATGCTTCCTGTGCAGCCTGCAGAGCTGGAAGTCAATTAAACCTCTTTTCTTTATAAATTACCCAGTCTCAGGTAGTTCTTCACAGCAATGTGAGAACAGACTAACAACAACCAACTCATGGCTCTAACACAAAAAATATAGGTAAGTTCAAAATTAACATATTACCACATCCAACTTTTTTATTCTTGAGAAAACAAAAAAGTCCAAGATCAAAGGAAAGCACCCGTTTTTAGTTAAACCCTAATATCTTTCTCAGGGCTTACTGCAGTCTGGCCATATGTCAAGCAGGTCTGTCCAATGGCTTGGAACACAGACTTTTGCAGTGAAACTTTAAAAACATTACTTGAATTAGGATTACACACACACAAAAAAACCTAAATTCTAAGTGAGCACAACTATCAATGAGACCCTGAAATTTCAGGAAATAAACATGGTTCAAAACCCAAACTGTTCATCAAAATAATTATACAGGTCAGTCACCACTGCAGAACCATCACTGCTCAGAGGAATTGAGTCAGCAATGACGGATCTCATCATCTCTTCATTAGCACATAAGCGGTTCAACCTGGGATAAGCAAGGAGTCTCTGCAGAGGTACGAAAAATTTATCTCCAACACAGAAGGGTTTGGGAGAGTTCTCGATCTTGGCCTTCTCAACCTCTGTGAAGACTGGTCCAAAGCATGGGACAGGGGCCTTTGAGCCGCCAATGTCTTTGGG
Organism: Theropithecus gelada; assembly: GCF_003255815.1. NCBI lineage: Eukaryota > Metazoa > Chordata > Mammalia > Primates > Cercopithecidae > Theropithecus > Theropithecus gelada. Next base: position 831,052 of record NC_037668.1, read on the forward strand.
CTCATCACCCCGTTCCCCATCCTGTTCTTTCCGCCTTGGCAGGTGGCTCACTCTTAAGCTTTCCACTTGTTGGGATACCTCATTAACCAACACAAGTTTAAAGAATCTTTCCTGCTGTAAGCTTGGGTATGAGGTGGTAAAAACCTGAAGGGAAAAAACAAAACACTTATATGGAAAATACATGGAAAAATTTTCAAAGCCATCAATAACTTTTTTGCCATGTAAGAATAAATGTACATATTGAAAATATGTCAGATCCTACTAATCATAAATGCCTCAATTATAATGGGAATCAAATTACTGACACACAGACATTAACTATCTGATTTGCTTTCTAATGCTAATGCCCAATGTCTCCCAGCCAGGTTTCTACCAAGTCACACGAACCCAGTATTTCTACTTGATATTACAGGGGAAAGGGCAAAAAAACGAAAAATGGTTCAGTTAAAAGGGAAAATGTGGGTAAATGCAGTGGCTCACACCTGTAATCTCAGCATTTTAGGAAGGTGGGGCAGGAGGACTGCTTGAGGATGGAAGATCAAGACCAGCCTGGGCAACATAGTGAGACCCTGTCTCTACAAAAGAAAAAAAAAATGCTGAGCATGGTGGTGCACGCCTGTAGTCCTAGCTACTTGGGAGGCTCAAGTGGGAGGATCACTTGTGCCCAGGAATTCAAGGTTACAGTGAGCCATGATTGTGCCAGTGCACTCCAGCCTGGATGACAGAACAAGACCCCTAATTAAATAAATTTTTAAAGAGGGGGAGGATGTGTTTCTTCTTCTTCTCTTTAAACCAAAAGGGTCTGAGAAGTTTGTAGGCTCAAAGAGTAATGTCCTAAGCCAAGCCGGGGAGAAACTGCTGCTGGCTTTCCTTTTTACTACTGATAATCCTAACAGATTACAAAAAGAGGTTGCTGAAGTATTGCTTTGAAATATTCTGGGTGTTTTTTTGTAGAGATGGAGATCTCACTATGTTGTCCAGGCTGCACTCGAACTCCTGGGTTCAAGCAATCTTTCTGCCTTGGCCTCCCAAAGTGCTAGGATCACTGGTGTGAGCCACTGTACCCAGCCACTTTGAAGTATTCTAAGACAACCCCAGCAATCATTCCCTTTAACATGCCTTGAAACACACCAAAGGGCCAGGCAGTCTCAAAGGATACCAGAGGCTAACTCGGACAGAAGTCATGGGCCTGAAGAATTCTCCTAGGGTGAACCACAAAGCAAGGTCATTTATACTCATCTCTACTTTGGGGATTCTTACTCCCCAAAAAAGTTCACCATCCTAATGTATCGCTAGCCCTGACAGATATCTCACAAAGAATACTCACAGCTTTATAAACATGCTGATCATGCTGCTCTGAAACACATGCTTCTGTTGCCTTTCCTCCGTTTTTCTGGAAGATTCCTATCTGGGTACAGTATCCAACATTTTCAGCTCCAGCTGGTGGTTCCCCAACACCAGTAAACTCCACAGAGTAATCATAGCGATTTGCCACATATAAAGCCCTGAAACCAAAATGAGGACAGCAATCATTTTTCTAAATGTAGAGCTACTGTTAAATAAGGAACCATTTCTGGTCAGCAGTACAATAGAACATGAAAAATACAATTAACATAAATACTTCTAAGTTACAAATTCCTAATTTATTTCTATGAGAAATCAAGGCAAGGATATAGTGTCAGTTTCCAATTTACCCTAAGAATATGGAAGAGGAAAGGAACATCATGGGCAGACTATAGGGGTGGACAAGGAGACCATAAGGGCTCAACCCAACTATCCATTTGGGTTTGCAACAACACCAGAAAACATGACTAAGCCTCAGGAGATACCCCAGGGAGCGGCATGAGGCTCATTCTCACTGCCCCAAACCTTCCCTCTGTTTTGTTCCTCATCTCCATGCCAGTACTACAGATGCCTTCACATAAAAGATGCCCAGTGACTACACCTCCTCCCTTTCCACACTTGCCCAAATGCAATGGTTCCTTTGTGATCTTATTACCTACTAAGTCACACATTGGAATCAATTTTATTGGAAGAAAGTACAAAACAATTTAGGTAATGTATGTATATCAATATTTATTTCCTAAGATTTTAAACTCCAACAGGATCCCAAATAAACAAAAACCCTTCTGAATTTACCAGGTCTGAAACTCCATTCTGGTCCACTCAAATTTATGATCCGAATCTCTTAAAGTCACTGATGGAAACAGGGGATTGAATTCAGAGTTTGGTGTGCTGATGACAATCATGGATGGAGACAGGTACCCAAATACCACTTCAGGAAATCTGGCCAGATCACCTGAATCCAAATGTTCTATTCTAAAACGGTCAATAAGAAAGACATAATAAAATTTAGCTTCACCTGCACATATTTTTCTAATTGATTTATCAAAAACAATTTCCATCTGTATATCGATTTCTCCCTTCTTTGAATATGTAATAATGCTTACATGACCTAAGAACAATTCTTCAGGCCAGCACAGGGGCTCATGCCTGTAATCCCAACACTTTGGAAGGCCAAGGTGGACGGATCACGCGAGGTCAAGAGTTAAAGACCAGCCTGGCCAACATGATGAAACCCTGTCTCTACTAAAAATACAAAATTTTGCTGGGTGTGGTAGCGCACGCCAGTGATCCCAGCTACTCGGGAGGCTGAGGCAGGAGAATCGCTTGAACCCAGGAGGCAGAGGTTGCAGCAAGCCGAGATTGCACCATTGCTCTCCAGCCTGGGCGACAAGCAAAACTCAGTCAAGAGAGAAAGAGAGAAACAGAGAAAGAGTGTGAGGAGAGAGAGAGTGAGGAGAGAGACAGAGAAAGAGAGAGAGAGACTGAGACTCTTGTCGCCCAGGCTGGAGTGCAATAGCATGATTTCAGCTCACTGCAACCTCCACCTCCTGGGTTCAAGCGATTCTCCTGCCTCAGCCTCCCGAGTACCTGAGATTACAGGCACCCACCACCACCCCTAGCTAATTTTTGTATATTTAGTAGAGATGGGGTTTTATCATGTTGGCCAGGCTAGTCTTCAACTCCTGACCTCAGGTGATCTGCCTACCTCAGCCTCCCAAAGTTCTGGGATTAGAGGCATGAGCCACCACGCCCAGCACAGAGGGAAATTTGTAAAAGCAAAACATACACACACTCTTAAACCTACAACCTACCCAGTAATCCCACTCACAAGTGAAGTGAAGTTTATCTCTGCACAAAACCTGTATGTGAATGTTTATAATTGTTCTATTCATAATCACTCCAACGGGAAACAATCCAAATATCTTTAAATGGGTAAAGAATGAAAGGTGGAGCTTCCATACAATGGAATACTACTCAGAAATTATGAGGGACCAACTACTGACACACAGAAGAACTTAGATAACTCTCAAAGCCATCACAAAGTGAATGAAGATTGTCTCAAAGGTTACAAACTGTGGCCAGGCGTGGTGGCTCACGCCTGTAATCCCAGCACTTTGGGAGGCCGAGGTGGGTGGATCATGAGGTCAGGAGTTCAAGACCAGCCTGGCCGACATAGTGAAACCCCATCTGTACTCAAAATACAAAAGTTAGCCAGGCGCGGTGGCACGCTCCTGTAATCCCAGCTACTCGGGAGGCTGAGGCTGGAGAATGGCTTGAACCTGGGAGGCAGAGGCTGTGGTGAGCCGAGGTTGCGCCACTGCACTCCATGCACTCCAGCCTGGGCGACAGAGCAAGACTGCATCTCAAAAAAAAAAAAAAAAAAAGATTACCAACTATATGATTCTATTGTCATATATTCTCAAAAGGACAAAACTATAGTGATGGAAAATAAAGGAAGATGATGGCAAAGGAGTAGTACAAAATAGGTGTTTGGGGTGATGGGCTGTTCTGTACCCTGACCATAGTGATGGCTACATTAAACTATGTGTGTTCAAATTCACACAACTATACCACCTAAAAATCATCAATTTTACATGTTTTTTTTTAAGTCATTAAAAATAAAGACAAAAAACAAAGTGGGGGTAAATAACTGCTATGTGTATCATATTAACTGGGCTAATTTCCCTAACATAAAAAAGAAAGCATATGAATTAGTAAGAAAAATATTAACAATCCAATAAGAAAAATTCATTAAAAAAACACATAGTTCAGAGAAGTGCTCTGAACTCTGGAACAGGTGAAAATGTGATACAGGAAAAATATAAGTTGAAAGTACACTGAGATTACTTTCCCCCTAGCAGGCTGTCAAAGATCAAGTAGGAAACGACAACACTGGAAAAGTCATATGGTGAAGGGGTAGGAAAATAAACCCTCCTACATGAGCAATAGGCATGTGAATCAGTACAACTCCTAAGGAAGGCAGTTTGGCAAGGACTTCTGTGGTGGATGCTGCTAGCTGTCCACCAAATTCTACTCTATTCTTCCTCCATAGGAAGAGTTGTCACAGGCATATGGCTGCCTGTTTACAGGATCCATTTCCAGCCTCCTTCCAGATGTGACCACAAGCCTAAGTTCTCACAAACAGAGGGTGAATGGAAGAGATGTTTTCCCCTTCTGGGTCTTAAAATATTTAGCATACATGCCTCTGTGATTTTCCCCTCTCCTATTAACCAGGAGAATATGTCTGTGACCCAGCTATGACCACAGATAGGTTTAACACTCCAGGGGACGGCAGAACAAGACACAGGAATTTGGTTCCTAGTGACTTCAAGGAGCCAAGTCACTGCCATTCTTAGACTAGTAAGTTATTGGTCCATAATGTGAATGTGAAATGGTGCAGCTGTTACAGAAAACAATATAAAACAGTATGGTAGTTCCTCAAAAAAATTAAAAACAGAATTACCATATGATCCAGCATTTCCATTCTGGATATATACCCAAAATAATTGAAAGCAGAGCACAAATGGATATGTGTATACCATGTTCAGAACAGCATTTTTTACAATAGCCAAAAAGTGGAAGCAACTCAAGTGTCTATCAACAGATAAATGCATAAACAGCCTATGGTATATACATATACCATGGATGATTCAGCCTTAAGAAGAAGGAATTTCTGACACATGCTACAGCATATGGGTGAACCTTAAAGATACTGTGAGAGGTGGCATAAGCCAGTCACAAAAGTACAAATAATGCCTGATTCCACTGATAGAGACAGAAAATAGAATGGTGGCTACTGGGAGACAGGAACAGGCAGTTTTAACAGGTTGGTAATTGTTTTGGTTTTGCAAGACAAAAAGTTCTGTGGGGATGGTAGTGTGGCAGCATGACAATGCTAATGTATTTAATGCCACTGAATTGTACACTTAAAATGGTTGACATGGAAAATTCTGTTATGTGTATTTTACCACAATAAAAATTAAAATAATAGAAGAGGTACATAGGAAACTGAAACACTAACTTCAAGAAGGACAAACTGGATATATTTAAGTACGAATGATGAGACCAAAATACCTACGAGTAGATTTTCTTATTGCCAGTTGCTGTTCTAAACTTGATATATGGCTCCTTTGTTCTTCATTCAATTTTGTTTCCTATAACTAATATGTTCCAGGCAATAGAAAATACAAAAAAAATACAAAGTAAACTCTCTGCTTTGGAGGAGCAGTACATATTACTAAAAATTAGAAATCAGGCCAGGCACAGTGGCTCACGCCTGTAATCCCAGCACTTGGGGAGGCCGAAGCACGCAGACCACATGAGGCCAGGAGTTCGAGATCAGTCTAGCCAACATAGCAAAATCCCATGTCTACTAAAAATACAAAAATTAGCTGGGTGTGGTGGCATGTGCCTGTAATCCCAGCTACTCAGGTGGCTGAGGCAAGAGAATCACTTGAACCTGGGAGGTGGAGGTGGCAGTAAGCCAAGATCGTGCCACCACACTCCAGCCTGGGTGACAGAGCGAGACCCTGTCTCAAAATACATAAATGCATACATACAAACATAAATAAAAATGAGAAATCAACCTGAACACACAACCAGGCAAAATGACCACAGAGCAAGCCCTTTAACTATTAAAAGTCATTAAGAAGCACCTATCTTAGGTTCCTAAATACCAATCCCCATTTAAAGGAAACAGAGCTCCTTTGAGAAATAAGTTATTCCAGGACCAGAGAAGGAAAAGTAGGAGGGAGGCCTGGCACATCTGGGATGTCAGAGAGTACTTACAAAAACGAGACCTATCTCAAGACTCAGGAGCCAGCTCAATGGGGCCCCCACTAGCCAACCCTGGGACAATTTGAATAAGAAAATAAGTGCAGTAATAAATCATAAACCATCAAAAAGTAAAAATTCATGAGTTCACTTACTGATAAATAAATAAGTAAGTGGGGAGAGGGAGGGCTCTTCCTCCTGGTAAAATGCCAAGGGTTGACTGGTAAATGTCTAGAGGTAGTACTGGAATTACAGTAAACATCATTTGCCTCCACTGTCATAAAGATTGGATCAGAAAAGAATCACTGATGATGCTAAATCTAGGGGGAAATACGAATGTGTGACAAAGTATCTACATGGTCTCAATATGTCTCCCTATTAGTTGTGAGAGAAAAAGGCAAAATCAAAGCAGTAATTACACAGTGGAGCAAACACCTTGACCGGGGAGCAGGAGAAGGGGAATCAAAATTAATATCATCAAGGAGGGACAGATGGACATTATGTGTTTCAGATGGGAAGCCAAGAGAAAGACCCAAATAACCTCTGTGGCGTTCTGCAGTATTCCAAAGATGCAGAAGCTGAATCTAATCAATGGGAGCCCAAAATAAAAAAATATTCTTATTTAAAAATGGGGGACAGGGGACTGGTTACATAATACCCCTTGCCTTGGAAATAAGCTGAACTGTACATATTTATAGGATGCAGAGTGATAGTTTGATACATGTAGACAATGTGTAATGATCAAGTCACAGTAATGAGGATCTCCATCACCTCAAACATTTATGATTTCTTCATGCTACAAACACTCAAAATCCTCTTCTAGCTCTTTGAAAATACACAACTGTTAACTATATTCACCCTACAGTGCTGCAGAACAATAAAATTTATTCCTCCTATCTAGCTGTAGTTTTGTATCCATTAACCAATCACTCCCTATCCTCTCCTCCTTACTACCCTTCCCAGCCAATAATAATTCTACTCTACACTTAAATTTAAGCTCATTTTTTAGGTTCCCAGATATGAGAACATGTGGTATTTATCTTTCTATGCCTGACTTATTTCACTTAATGCCCTCCAGGTTCATCCATGACAATTTCATTCCCTTTTACAGCTGAATAGTATTCCATTGTGCATATATCCCTTCTTTTTTTTTTTTTTTTTGAGACGGAGTTTTGCTCGTTGCCCAGGCTGGAGTGCAATGGTGCAATCTCAGCTCACTGCAACCTCCACTTCCCAGGTTCAAGTGAGTCTCCTGCCTCAGTCTCCCAAGTAGCTGAGATTACAGGCACCCACCATCACGCCCAGCTAATTGTTTTGTATTTTTCTAGAGATGGGTTTTCACCATGTTGGCCAGGCTGGTCTTGAACTCCTGACCTCAGGTGATCCACCTGCCTCAGCCTCCCAAAGTGCTGGGATTACAGGCGTGAGCCACCACGCCCAGCCTAAATACCACATTTTCTTTATCCATTCATCTACTGAGGGACATTTAGGTAGATTCCATATCCTGGCTACTGTGCTGTAATAAACACTGGGGTGCAGATCTCTCTTCAATATAACTGATTTCTTTCCTTTGGATAAATACCCAGTAGTGGGATTGCTAGATCACATGGCAGTTCTATTTTCAGTTTTTTGAAAAACCTCCACACTGTTTTCCATAACGGCTGTACTAATTTACATTCACACCAATTTATATGAGTTCCCTTTCTCTGCATCCTTGCCAGCATTTATTGTCTTTTTAATAACAGCCATTCTAAATGGGATGAGATATCTCACTATGGTTTTGAGTCGCATTTCCCTGATGATTAGTGATGTTGAACATTTTTTCATCTACTTGTTAACCATCTGTATGTCTTTTGAGAAATGTCTATTCAGGTCCTTTGCCCATTTTTTAATTATTTGGGGTTATTTTTTTGCTGTTGAGATTCTCGTATATTCTAGATATTAATCCCTTGATGAATACTTTGCAAATATTTTCTCCTATTCTACAGGTTCTGTTCACTCTATTCTTTGCTGTGCAGAAACATTTCAGTTTCGTACAGACCCATTTGTGTATTTCTGTTTGTAGCCTGCGCTTTTATAGTCTTACTCAAAATCTTTGCCTAGACCAATGTCCTGAAGCATTTCCTGTTTTCTTCTAGTAGTTTTATAGTTTTGGGTCTGCAATTAACTCTTTAATCCATCTTGAGTTGATGTTTGTATCAAGTGAGAGACAGGGGTCTAATTTCACTCTGCATAGGGATATGGAGTTTTCCCAGTACCATTTATTGAAAAGGGTGTCCTTTTGCCAACGTATGTTCTTGGTGTCTTTGTTGAAATCAGTTGGCTGTAAATGCATGGATTTATTTCTGGGTTCTCTCTATTCTGTTCCATTGGTCTATGTCTCTGTTTTTATACCAGAACCACGATGTTTTTATTGCTACTGCTTTGTAGTATATTTTCAAGTCAAGTAGTGTGAGGCCTCCAACTTTTAAACTGAATTTTTCAGTAGAGGCAAAGGGCCATGGGTACACCCTTACTTGACTCAGGAAAAAGAAAAAAAACTCTAAAGGGAGATGGAGGAGGGGGAAACAGAAGAGGGAGGGTGCAATGTACAAATTATTTAAAAAGTGAGGAAGATGTTAACATCTGGATAAAGGGGGGTATAGGTATTCTTGGTACTATGTATTTATGGCAATTTTTATCTGTATACTTGAAATTTCTAAGTAAAATGCTGGAAAAGCAGAGTAAAAAGATATTCTCAACCAATGAGCAGTTTTCCTTACAATAATCAAGACCTAAATATTTAGGACACTAAGATCACTGAGACTTATTCAGGTTTTGCAAATGAACAGTTATACAGTATATCAGTTTAAAACTTACAATTCAATACACGTTATCAAGTCAAATCCAAGCAAACGAGAGTCTCTCTCCACGACCGAGCCATGATACAATATGATGGTCAAATTCAGATCCCGAGGTTTCAGAAAATCCCCCATGAAAGGAGCTAACGAATCCCTGCAAAATAATTATTGAAGAAACTTTCTGAATATAATCTATTTGAAAATTCTCACCAGCTACAGAACTCAGATCCTCTGACAATTATCTTCTACCTCTACTGATGTAAGTCTGCCATGGCCTGTTTTCTTTGTCTTGATATATTAAACACCAGGTTATGGGGAAACTTCCTCTCACAGTGGGAAGCTACTGGTCAATGAAAAAAAGATTTTGAATATTTAATATTGTTATATTGTTTTCATTTGTAATACTTTTGGTTTTCCAGCTTACTTTGATTCAGTGATTTTGAGATTTTTGTTCTTTAGAAAAAGAATATTCTTCAAGCAATCTCTGGAAATCTAATGTATATATACTATATGCACAAGAGATAGGAGAAATGCTATGGTTCAAAATGGAGGTGGTGGCCTGGAGCCTTGGCCTCAGTGTTCTGGGGCATTTTAAATTCTCTGCTATAAATTATCATAGTGTCCAGCATTGAAGTGATTAGATTCTGCCATCTGAATTTTAGTTTGCAATGCTTTGAGTATTATAATCATTTAACTGAGGCTATACTTTAAGTTGATAGCAATAAAATGCAGGTATTTTTAGTGTTATGGCAAAGCCTGATCATTCAGTGCGATGAAAATCCCTAAAAGCCAATCTTTTAAAACAAGTATAAAATCAACACTTTCTCTAAACTCAATTAATAATGCCATTAGTTTTAGATTAATGCATAATTCTTTCAGAAAGTAGGTATTACCCTCTCCATCGTAATTTATCCTCATTAATATCTACTCCAACAAGCAATTCAATGCATGGATTGACTTTTAGCAGCCTTAAGAGTGAAGTATCACCACATCCCAGGTCTGCAACCTGTAGATGAGACAGAATGTTATTTCAAAGACATTTATAGCCAGAGAAGCATGATCAAAAACTTTTTTTTTGAGGAGGAGCGAGGGGAGTATATATCAGTAATAAAATAATAAAAGTATTATATGGAAGGATCTTTTTGGCAGAAGATTCTACACACACACACACACACACACACACACAAACACACACAAATTAACCTGAGACTTTATAAGCCCACAGGCAAATTTCTTTTTGATCATATTAAAATAGAAAGGTCCATTCCTATTCCAGAACAACTGTTACTGTCTATATTGAACTAATGAGAAACAATTAGGTACACAGTTTTCCCATTCAGAATCAGAATTTGGAGTCTTATTCTCAGCATATTTCAGCAAACAAAGCTTTCTAAAACTTTGCTTTCACCCCTCACACATTTGTTTGATTAAACAATTACCTCAAACCATCTGAAATTCCATACTGAACTTTGAGCTGCCAAAAAGCCAATTTTAGATGCTTTACCTGAATACACATGCATAGATGGCTACAAAGACATAAACTAATACCTGCGCCTTTGTGTGCAAATGTAGAAACAGTAGTGGTGCAGTTAAGGGAAACCTTCACACACAGGAATCTTCACTAAGTCTTCAATATTAAGTAGAAAAAGAAAGCTTTCATCTAGAAATTCACCTTACCCGCATCTAATTCACATGCAATTCATTAGTATAGTAACCAGGTATGGATGTATGTATGTAGATTGTATGCAATTATGACTTTCCTCTGAAGTTAACTGAGTAGGCTCATTATGATCCAATTTTCTTTTTGAGACGGGATCTTGCTCTGTTGCCCAGGCTGGAGTACAGGTGGTAACAGCTCACTGCAGCCTCAATTCCTTGGGCTCAAGGGATCCTCCCACCTCAGCCTCCTGAGTAGCTGGGACTACAGGCACGCACCACCATGCCCAGCTAATTTTATTTTTTGTAGACACAGGGTCTCACTATGGTGCCAGGTTGGTCTCAAGCTATCCACCTGCCTCAGCCTCCCAAAGTGCTGGAATTACAGGTGTAAACCATCGCACTCGGCCCATTATCATCTAATTTTGAAAGAACCACAATAGCTGTGGCTACAATACCAGTTTGCCCGATATTCTAACTAAATGCTCTAGAAATACAGTACCTACAAGATCATATCCAACTACAAAATCTCAAGATTTTCTTCACATTTGAACCTGACAATGCTGAATTCTATCTGAGCCCTGTGTTTCTGGTATCTGCTAAAGGAATCCACCTATGCTTTGTGTTCCAGGAAAGCGCTCACCGCAAAGAACCAAAGAACGACCCTCCTCCATAAAACTTAGATAAGATTCCTTGTGTTTCCATTCTTTGCCTCAAATGATTATCATGAATACTTGTCCCCACTGATCAATGGGAAGAAAATTCCTTTTTTAACCATACTTTATTCAAACTTTCCTTCTTCCCCAGGGCCCTGAACTTTAGTCTGAGGAAACAGCCCCCTCCTTAAAGCTCCCCATTCTACTGTCCTTTCAAACCACCCTTTCATCCCACCTCCCTAGTTTCTAGTTTTGTTCACTTCTCCAGTAAAAGAAAAACCTCTTTTGCTTAACTCTTAAGACACTTGCAGATCTTGTGGTTACGGCATTCTCCCTATTGCAGTAATCCCTGTGAAAAGTCTCTCCATACTAATCCATTTGACAAAACACCTCATAAGACTAGTCTACTAGTCTTAATAATTAAATGTTTGGAAAGAGAAATACCTACCTTCTTAGGCTCATGTTGATCCACTAAATTTTTAACGAACTGGTACCGCTGTCTGTATAGTGGAGGTTTAAACTGAATTGCCGTCTCCCTGGGAACTTCTTCAAAATTACCGTCAACCACACTACTGCACTAAAGTTCACAAACAAAAAAAGACAGGTTCTAAATCATGCATGACTTCAGAAATTAAATAAGGGGCAAAGAAAAAAAAACCCTTTATTTCCCCCAATCACTTTGAAAAACACACTGGCCTTCACATACCCCTTGTCCTAAAATCATTAGGTAGCACTGCATTTCCTCCACAGTTCATCTAAGCATCCTCATGCCTTTTATTACGTGAGAATCTGGCTCTATGCTCCCTATAGCTTAGTTTCAGCTGAAGGGAACATTACTAATGAATGTATTCAATGAAAACAATTAGAAGACTCCTAACCACAAGGGACATTTTATGAAGTGAGTTGCCAAAGCCTGTGGTCCAAGTAGGCAGGAGGCTGGAAAATATTTATAATGACTGAAAAAAATATATATATATATTTATATATATATAAAATATAAAATATAAAATAAATATTTTATATATATATATAAAATATATATATATATTTTTTTTCTTTCTTTCCTTCTCCAAGACAGAGTCTTGCTCTGTCACCCAGGCTGGAGTGCAGTGGCGCGATCTCAGCTCAATGCAACCTCTGCCTCCCTCCAGGTTCAAGCAATTCTCCTGCCTCAGCCTCCCGAGTAGCCGGGATTACATTACAGGCACATGCCACCATGCCTGGCTAATTTTTGTACTTAGTGTTGGGCAGGCTCTTCCTGAACTCCTGACCTTGTGATCCGCCCACCTCCCAAAGTGCTGGGATTATAGGCGTGAGCCACCACACCTGGCCAACACTCTCTCTTTTTAAGTGAGACCCCTGGCCAACACTCTCTCTTTTTAAGAGAGGTGGGGTCTCACTATGTTGCCCAGGCTAATTTAAAATTCCTAGGCTCAAGCAATCCTCCTGCCTCAGCCTCCTGAGTAGTTGGGCATTTGTAGGAACATTCCACCACGCCAGCAAAAGACTCTCTCCCTGACCAAACTTTAGTCAGGTTCCTCTGAGCCATCTTCTTGAATAGACCTCAAACCTGGCCCCAATCCTATCTTTGGGCTGCCTAACCCAGTTTTAATAAGAATACTTCTAAGTCACTTTAGACAGAATCTTCTACCCCGGCTATCTGATCACCCTATGTGGTCAAATTCTTCATCTTCGCAATGTTCTTATTGCAACAGTCCTCAATAAAGTCAGACTAATTTTTTCTTTACCATGACCCCAAGAAAAAAACAGGATTTATAAGATTAATCTTTAACAGCTGTTACTGTTCCTACACAGCAGTATTATAAAAGTAGTCCAAAGGGTATTTGATATCTGGTGTAGCACTGTTCAATAGATAAATACAAGCAGGCAACTTTCTTGTAGCCCAATAATTGGAATTATAATTGGAATTGGAATATTTAACCCAATATATCGAAAATATAATTTCCATATAAAATCAACATAAAAGTGAGATTTTAGATTCTTGTTTTTCACATTGTCTTCAAAATCCAGTATGCTATATATTTTGTACTTCTGCATCTCAGTTCCAAAAGTTTCATCAGAAATACTTGTCTGTATTCGATTTTAAAACTTTACATTTAAAATATACATTCACGTACCCAAGTTATTCCATACTTTTTTCCAATAATGTAATCAAATATCCATTTTTAAACTTAAAATTAAAAATGAAGTTATGAGACCGGGTGCTCAGCGCTGCAGTGAGCCATGACTGGGCCAGTGCATTCCAGCCTGGGCAACAGAGCAAGACCCTGTCTTTAAAAAAAAAAAAAAAGTTAAAGTTCAGTTCCTCAGTTCCACTAGCCACATTTCAAATGCCCAGTTGCCATGTGTAGCTACTGGACAGCAGGGAGCTACAGCCTAGATACTCCCAATGTGGTTTCCAAACCAGTGGCATCTTCACCTAGAAACTTCAGAAACACAAAAGCGTGGGCCTCACCCGTCTTAGACCTCCTTAAACAGAATCTGCAGCTTAACAAAATCCCTGGGTGATCCATATGCATGATCACACTGGGGAAACACTACTTAGAGTGTTTTTAAAATAGATTTTGCTACTTTAACAGCTAGTGATAAAAATAAAAACATTTACTTACATACACCAAGTGTGACTCTTTCATCTATGTATACCCTTGTTTACCTCAACCAACACCCCAGGAAATGCTAGGACCTAAACGTGATCAATTTTGCTTGCAATTATCTCACAATACATCCAGGTGATAATTCTTAAGAGTCAAATACACAGCTAAGAAGGGTGGCATTACCTGTAGATTATTTTCTTCCATTTTGTTTCCAAGTTTTGTTGAAACAAAAATGAAGATTTATCCTTCAGGCTCTATTTGAGAGAATCAACACTGACTCAGCTGTAATAAATACAAAACCGTTTTTGTAAAGAGTTGCCTGAAGGAAATAGCTGCTTAGTTCAGTAAGGAAGAAGGAAAGCCTCTTTCTTACTCCTTACTGCAGTATATAATTTAAATAGAACGCTTAAAAGTAAATAATAAATTCACCTCTGGGTACTCAAAAAAGAAAACAAAACAAAACAAAAAAAACCACGAAAGCAGGACTGGAACAGATATTTATACACCGAAGTTCATAGCCGCATTATTCACAGCAGCCAATCTGTGGATTAAATGTGGACTATCATTTAATCCACAGAATGTATCCAGTATTTTTTCAGACATTCGCAAACAGGCTCAGAAAGCGTAACTTTTCACTATCTCAAACCCTACTGAGAGCAAAAACACTCATCCTTTCCCTTTACTATCATTAATAGTTCAATTAGATACAAACGGAGCAATCTTAGGAGTTCTGCCCATTTCACTGCTAAGACCCTCAACTTCAAATTTTTTCAAGAATTTTTCCACGCATCGTCAAAATGAAATTTCGAGGGGGAAAAAAGTGTCCTTGATAAACCAGAGATGCTCCAACATCTGTCCAATTCTCTCACGAACTTGAATTTAAATTTTGGTTCTCTATTGCACATGTGTCTCCAACAACTAGACTTTAGTCTCGAATCTAGGCAACACGTTAGTCACCAACTTGTATTACGAAACCCTGCTCACTGAAGCCAACGCTTCTGTCTTTGTAACGGCCGTCGCTTCCATCACCTTGCGGTAAGAAACACGCCCAACCGAAAAAGCAAAGCTCGGCGCCGTGCCGCCGGCGTCCTCAACTCAGAGCCGCCCTGACGCCCGCGCACGCGCGGCCTTGCTGCGTGACGCTACCGCCGCGGCTACGCCGGCGCCCACACCTGCGCCTGGGCTTCCTCGCGGGGCTCGCCAACCTCGTGCGCTCTCACGGTCGGCCTTGGGCCCCGGGAGTCTCATGGTGCGCCGAGCTCTGTCCCTCTAGGCTCTCGGCTCCGAGGCGTCGGTTTTGCGTCTGGTAACGGCCGCTGTGGCGTATGCCCGGAAGCCATTTTCAAGGTCCTCGTCCGAACCTTGGCGGCGAGGACCCCTGCGCCCGCCGCGCCGTTGACCCCGCTAGCGTGCGGCTGCGACCCGGCACGGTACGGCAGCTATTGGCGGAGGCCCCCGACTCCGAGCATGTCCGCAGACCGCGAGCCGAGAGGTGGCTTGGGCGGCTGTTGGGTTCGTGGCGCTCCCGAAGCGTGGCAAAGGCCTAAAAACGGTCTCGGCCAGCGGAAGGCGGCAAGAGGAGGAGCAAGGCTCCACGCGAGGCGGCCGGCGGATGGAGTCCCAGTCAGCCTCCGCTTTGATCCCAGAGCAGTCCACGGGAGCCTTAAAGGAATGTAGGCTGGGTGAAGTTGGCCCAGTGATACCTGCGCTCAGAAAAACGTTCTTTCCGCTCCCAACGCCCCGTCCACCACCCCCGCCACCCGACCCTCGAAATAGTTTTACCCGAGTGTTGTGGATAGAACTGTCAGATCTCTTAGAAAAGTTACTGTATCCTGCCATCCTTCCCTCTGGAGACGCTACTTAATATATATAAGTACTTTATTACCTGTGTGTGATGGAAGAGTGTTAGGGGGGTGAGGAGAGGGACGAAGCTGCCTTCTTTAGGGAAAAAAGATTGACATATTTTAAAAGATGCAAAAGCTGATGTTTTTACGACTGAATTAATAGCCTATTAATATGCCATAAATGATATATTGGAACTGTATTTTCAAACATTTAACACCGACTATGAGCAAAGCACTATGCTAACAGCTTAAGGGTAACACAGTGATAAATTACACCAATCTTATTTTTGGTATTTGGGAGTCTAGTGTCATGGGTAAAGAAGTATATAACTAACAATAAGCTTCAAAAATTCAATTGTAAGGTCCGGCTTGGTCGCTGCCGCCTGTAATCCCAGCACTTTGGGAGGCAGGCGGATCACTTGAGCCCAGGAGTGTGAGACCCCGTCTCCCAAAAAAAAGAAATTAGCTGGGCATGGTGGCGCCTGCCTGTGGTCCCAACTATTTGGGAGGCCGAGGCCAGAGGATCACTTTAGCCCAGGAGTCCGAGGCTGCAGTGAGCTATGATTGCACCACTGCACTCCAGTCTGGGCGACAGAACCAGACCATGCCTCAAAAGAAAAAAAACTCAATGATAATTTCACATTACAGTTTGAGAGATTCCTGTTGACTTGGGGAAACTAGTTTTAGCAGACTGTCTTCATTAAAGGAGTGTACACCTTATTACAGGATATAATTTAAAAGAGAACGTTTGAGAGTAAATAATAATTTCGCTTCTGGGTATGTACTCAAAGCAGGAATTCAAACAGGTATTTGTACACCAAAGTTCGTAACAGCATTATTCACAGTAGCCAAAATGTGGAAACAACCCGAATGTCCATTAAAGGATGAATGAATAAGCAAAATGTGATATAAACATATGATGGAATATTCAGCCTTTATTTTTCCAATCACAGAGTTTCAGGAAAATCAACCTTTAAAAGGAGTAAAATTCTAACATTTGCTGCCACATGGATGAATCTTGACATTATGCTGAGTGATATAATCAGTCACAGAAGGACAAATATTGCATGATTCAGTTTATATGAGGTACCTAGAGTGGTCAAATTCATAGAGACAAAGTTGGTGGTTTCTACGGGCTGGGAGAAGGAGGGAATTGAGAGTTGTTTAATGGGTGATGGAAAATTTTGTAGATAGGATGGTTGCGCTGAATGCCACTGAACTTAAAAATTGTTAAGATGGCTTTATGTATATTTACCACAGTTTCAAAAGTTTAAAGGAAAATTTAAAAGCCATTAAATTATGTATACAGCATTCCTGGAACGAGGGTTTTTGCCTCACCTGCTGGTCAATCCATTTATCAACTTGAACTCCTCAGGTCCAGTTCCCTCTCCAAATTTGCCTATTTCATCATTCTCCTGGCCTCCTACTCTTATTACAGTCTGAAAAATCATCCTTGGCTCTATCCACTTCTGTCCTTCCCACACTTGGACAATCACCAAATTTTGACCTTTTCAAGCTGTCATCTACCATCTGTTCCTTCCCACAGCTAATAGCTTAGCCTTTGTCGTCTCATTTTGTCATTATAACTCATCTTCCCTTCATACACCAGGTAAGTCCTACTGGGTTACAGACCGTGTAATGTCTTTTTAGAGTGGATTTTAAGTCAAATAGGCCTTAAATCCTGATTTTACTATTCCTGCATAACCTTTGGAAGTTGACATCCTCTCTGAGTGGTAGGGGTTTTTTTAAAGTTGAAAAATGAGAGTTAAACGATGACTTATTTGGTAAATGTGTAGAGTATTTATTATGGATCAAGCACTGGTTTGAATTAAAAAGATAGATAAGGATGCTTTCGTATCTTTTACAGTCCAGCAGGTGTAGGTATCTGGCACACCATAGGTAATCAAGAGTTATCCTGGACTGAGTGAGGTCGCTTATGACTGTAATCCCAGCAGTTTGGGAGGCTGAGGCAGGAGGATGGCTTGAGGCTAGGAGTTCAAGACCAGCCTGGGCAACATAGTGAGACCTGTCTCTACAAAGAAAAAAAACATTATCTGGCTGTGCTGGCAGGTAGGTGCCTGTACTCCTAGGTACCCAGGAGGCTGAGGCAGGAGGATCGCTTGAGCCTGGGAGTTTGAGGCTGCAGTGAGCTGTGATCATGCCACTGAGCTCCCGCCTGGGCAACAGAGTGAGACCCTGTCTTAAAAAAAAAAAAAAAAAATTTATTTCAAAATTTAAATTTTTTTTTTTTTTTTTTTTTTGAGACAGAGTCTTTTTTTGTCACCCAGGCTGGAGTGCAGTGGCTCAATCTCGGCTCACTGCAACCTCCACTTCCCAGGTTCAAGCGATTCTCCTACCTCAGCCTCATGAGCAGCTGGGATTACAGTCATGCACCACCATCCCAGCTAATTTTTGTATTTGTAGTAGAGACACAGTTTCACTATGTTGGCCAGGCTGGTCTCGAACTCCTGACCTCAAGTGATCCACCTGCCTCAGCCTCCCCAAGTGTTGGAATTGCAGGTGTGAGCCATCGCACCTGACTAATAATAATTTTTTAAGTTACTCTGGATGCCAGCTTGAGCCTGATGCTTAACAGGATAGAATATCTGGAGGTCTTGAGAAGAGGGTGATTGTATATTCCATGTAAGAGGAATGTAAATAGTTTGTGTCCAGAAGGAAGACTGTAACAGACTAAGATGCACGAATTCCTTCTCACCTATTGAGAGAAATGGGATCTATTTCTTTTCCTTTTGAATCTGTGTAGGTTTTGTGATTTCACCAATGAATAGAATACCTCTGCCAGTTTCTGGGCCTAGGACTTAAGAAACTGGCAGCTTCTACTTCCTGTTTCTTAACGCATCCACTCTTGGAACCCAAATGACATTCTGTGAAGAAGACTAAGGGAACCCACGGAGAGGCCCACATGGAGAAAAACTCAATCCCCACTCACCCGCTATCCCAGGCTGTCAGCCAGCACCGCCTTGTCTTGCCAGCCATGTGAGTGAGCCATGTTGGAAGTGAATCCTCCAGGCCCAGTGAGCCATTTAAACTGACTAAAGACAGCAGCTCTGTCCATGTGTACAGAGAGCTGGAAGTGCCTGAAAATTTATGTTTTCCTGGGTAGTGCTTTGCTAATGACTAACTGGTGTGGATGTATAAAAGTCCAGCTCTGTGATCTCAGACTTCTGGCCTCCAGAACTGTAAGAAAATAATTTTTTGTTGTTTAAGCCATCTAGTCTGTGGTATTTTGTTATGGCCACCCAAGCAGACTGATAACACTGAATGATGTATATAACTGAATAATAACCTATGGAGCAATAATAGCACACTTGGAGCATCTTCTCTATCAAGCAAGAAACAAAAACATGCTCTCACCTTATCAATATTCTACAAGTTAACCTCTAACTTCTCAGGGTTGTTAACTGTTCGGACTCTCATGTTTGTAAGGAGTGACTCAGAGAAAGTTACAATCCCCAAGAGACCCATATGCCTGTGAGACAGGCTTAATTCTCTGGCATGTTACTAAAATGTCAGCCATGTGCAGTGGCTCGTGCCTGTAATCCCAGCTCTTTGGGAGGCTGAGGCAGGAGGATCGCTTGAGGCCAGGAGTTTGAGACTAGCCTGGGCAAGACCCCTGTCTCCAAAATTACAAATAAAATTTTTTTAGAAAATGTTAAATACTGTGAAATAATCTGTTTCCAAGTGTTGGATATTTTTTCTGCACAGTAGTGAAATTATTGCTGGCTGTCGTCGTGTAAGAATGGCCACTGAGCTGCCTGGCATCCTGATGGGAAGGTGCAGGGCCAGAAGTTGAATCATACTGTGAGTGTGTCTTACGGGCCAGCTCTGAACCCATGAGGGTAGTGGAGAAGAAATAAGATTTGAAATGCATAATTCCAAAAGAGTCTGCAAAATTCTTCCAGTTGTCAGACATGCAAAGTTGTAATTTCATATCCATAATTCTTTATGCTTTTTCTTATAGAAGGTACTGACATTGTATAAGTTTCAGGCCCCACAAAACCTGGATCTTCCCTGCCAAGATCAGCATCTAGAGGAAAACTGCTTCCACAGTAGCACAACCATCTGATCATCCCTGCATCAGTCAGCATTCTCCAGAGAAACAGAGCCAACAGGGTATGTGTGTATATGTGAAAAAAGACTTATCTTAAGGAATTGGCTCATGCAATTATGGAGGTGCAAGTCCAAAATCTGTAGGGCAGGCAGATGGGCAGACTGGAGACCCAGAGAAGAGTTGCAGTTCAAGTCCAAAGTCAGTCGGTTGGAAGAATTCCCTCTTGCTGGGTGTTGGTGAGACTGGGGAAGTAGGAGTAGACGGAGAGGGGAGGTGTCAGGCTTTGCTCTACTAAGGAATTCAACTGATTGGATGAGGCCCAGTAACATTATGGAGGGAAATCTGCTTTGCTCAAAGTTTACTGATTTAAATATTAATCTCATCCACAAAAAAAAATGAATGACCTTCACAGAAACATTTAGAATATTTGACCAAATATCTAAGTCCCATGGCTCAGATAACATATAAAATTATCCATCACAATTCCATTCTCCCAATACAGGGACTTGGGCAGGTGGTAACCTCAGCCCTGGAGTCTACAGCAGTACTCTCAGACTCATCACATGTAGTTCTATGGGTCCAGGGCTCACTTCTCAAGAGGGAATCTGGTTGGCTAATTTTGACCAAGTCTCCTTTCCTAGTTCAATCACAAGTAAGGCTTAGAGAAAGGATTGGGCTTACAGGGGACTTAGGGCTGCCTCTCTGGACTTGGGAGAGCAGGACTTCTCAGAGATAAATGGTTAGAGAGTAATATAGTTTGGATATTTGTTCTCTCTAAATCTCATGCTGAAATTTGATGTTCAATGTTGAGGGCAGGTCTGGGACCTCCTTCCCTGCTTTTGCTCCCCCTCTTGCCATATGATACAACTGCGCCCTTCACCTTCTGCTGTGAATGGAAGCTTCCTGAGGCCTTCACCAGAAGCAGAGGCTGCTACCATGCTTCATGCACAGCCTGCAGAATCATGAGCCAAATAAACTTCTTCATAAATCACCCAGTTTCAGGTATTCGTTTATAGCAACACAAAGTGGACTAATACAGAGAGGAAATATGTCGAGCACATTGAAGGCCCCAAAATGCTGAGCTTTCTTTTTTTAACCTATATAGTACTTTTCTTGCATCTCAGTTTTCTTATCTATAGAATGAGGATTAGTAAGACCTACCAACTTTAGGGGGTCATTCTGGTGAAAGAATTGAAAAATTAAAATTTGTAAAGAAGTGTATAAATTAACATTGTTTTTTAAAACTAAAATGATCTTTAACACCAAATTGATGATCTGATCACGAAGATAGGGTAGATGAAATGAAGAGAAAAGATTTCTGACATTTGTATACTTAGAAGTGTATCCAGGCTGGGCATGGTGGCTCATACCTGTAATCCCAGCACTTTGGGAGGCCAATGCAGGAGGATCACTTGAGGCCAGGAGTTTGAAACCAGCCTGGGCAACGTAACAAGACCCCATCTCTATAAAAAATTTAAAAATTCGCCAGCGTGGTCATCCATGCCTATAGTCCCAGCTACATGGGAGGCTGAGTGGGAGAATCAGTTACTTAAGCTCAGGAGTTCAAGGCTGCAGTGAACTATGATCACACCACTGCACTCCAGCCTGGATAACTTGTGTCAGAAAAAATAAAAATGAGAGAGAGGGAGGAAGACAGAGACAGAGAAAGAGAGAGAAAGAAAGAAGGGAGGGAAGAAGGAAGAAAGGAAGGGAGGGTGGGAGGGAAGGGAAAAGAAAAATGTATTCAGTCAGGGTTCTTAATTGCAAACAATGGAATTAACTCAGGCTGGTTTAAGTAGAAAAGTAATTTTTTTTTTTTTTTTTTTTTTTTTTTTTGAGACAGAGTTTCACTCTTGTTGTCCAAGCTGGAGTGGAATGGTGAGATCTTGGCTCACTGCAGCCTCTGCCTCCCAGGTTCAAGCAATTCTCCTCCCTCAGCCTCCCAAGTAGCTGGGATTATAGGCGCTCACCACCATGCCCAGGTAATTGTTGTATTTTTAGCAGAGATGGGGTTTAGCCATGTTGTCCAGGCTGTTCTCGAACTCCTGACCTCAGGTAATCCACCTGCCTCAGTCTCCCAAAGCACTGGGATTACAGACATGAGCCACCGTGCCCGGCTGAAAAATAATGTATTATTGAACTCTCACCCAATCTTTTAGACAACTAAAGAACCCTACTCATTATTTTATTTTTTAAATTGAGATAATGTTTTCCTTTGTTGCCCAGTCTGGTCTCAAACTCCTGAGATCAAGCAGTCTTCCTGCCTCAGCCTCCCAAGTAGCTGGGATTACAGATGCATACCACCATGACTGGCTTCTGAATCTAATTCTCAAATCCATGTATCTAATGGATTGAGCCTAGGTTATTTCCAGCTTCAAGAGTCTTGGGTTGTAAAAAGTTTTAGGTGGTGGGGATGGGGCTTCCATTTGGGTAAGATGAATATCATTATGTGGGAAACTACCAAAATGTAGGGAGAGTGTTCAAGTCTACAAACAACAAATTTCTACCTCAGAAAAGTACACGTTGAGCATCCCTAATTTGAAAACTCCAAAATCTGAAACTTCTGAGCACACGAGATGATGCCACAAGTGGAAAATTCCACACCTGACCTCATGTGATGGGTCGCAGCCAAAATGCAGTTAAAACTTTGTTTCAAGCACAACATTATTTAAAATACTGTATAAGAAGGTGGAGTAAGATAGTGGAACAGAAGCCTACACTGTTTGCCCCTTGCGCCTTGGCAGAAACACCAAATTTTAACAACTATCTATATGCGGAAAAGCACCATCACAAGAACCAAAACTCAGACGAGCTATCACAGTACCTGATTTTAACTTCCTATCACTGAAAAAGGCATTGAAGAGGGTCAGAGAGACAGTTCTGAATTGCCAACACCACCCCTCCCTCATCCCCTGGCACAGAGAGTCTATGCACTTGGGGGAGGGAGAGCACAGTGACTGGGGGACTTTACATTGAACTCAGTGCTGCCCTGTAATAGTGGAGAGGAGAGCAAAGCTGTGCTGGGATCAGGCAGTGCCTGTGCATGGAGGGAACATTTGGACCAGACCTAGCCAGCGGGGAATCACCCATCCCAGTGGTCAGAACTTGAGTTTCTTAGCAAGCCTGACCACTGCAAGTCAAAGTGCTCTGGGGTCGTAGTAAAGATGAAAGGCAGTCCAGGACACAAAGACTGTAATTCCTAGGCAATTCCTAATGCTGGGCTGGGCTCTGAGCCAGTGGACTAGGATGGTATGTGACCTAGCGAGACACCAGGCAGGGTGGCTAAGGGAGTGCTTTCACAACCCCAGGCAGTGCAGTTCACAGTGGCAAAAGTGACTCTTTCCTTCTGCTTAAGGAGAAGAGAGTGAAGAGTAAGGAGGACTTTGTCTTGCATACCAGCTCAGCTGCAATAGGATAGGGCTCTGAACAGAGTCACAAGGCCCCTGTTAAAGGCCCTCTCTCAAGGACGACATTTCTAGACATACCTTGGGCTGAAAGGGAACCCACTGCCTTGAAGGAAAGGGCCCAGTCCTGGCAGGATTCATCACCTGCTGACTAAAGAGCCCTTGGGCCCTGTATAACCAGAAATGATACCCAGGCGGGATATCATGGGCCTTGGGCTCTGAGATGTGCTGACTTCAGGTGAGACACACCACATTCCCAGCTGTGGTGGCTATGGCAACAGACTCCATCTAATTAAGAAAAGCAGAGGGAAAGGTAAATGGGACTTTGTCTTGCCTCTTAGATACAAGCTTGCCCACAGTTGGGTAGAGCAACAAACAGGCAGTTCCCAAGTCTAGACCTAGGCTCTTGGACAGCATTTCTGGACCTGCCTTGGGCCAGAGAGGAGCCCACTACCCTGAAGGCTGAATCCCAAGCCTTTCAGCATTCACTACAAGCTGACTGAAGAGCCCTTGGGCTTTAAGTGAAAATCAGGAGTGGCCTGATAGAACCCCACTCTGGGCTGGTGGTGGCCACAGGGAGAGGCTCTTCTGCCTAAGTAAAGTGGAGAAGGGAACAGGAAGGACTTTGTATTATGGTTTCAGTGCCAGCTTAGCCACAGTAGACTAGAATATCAGATAAATGTATCAGGTTTTTGTCTCCAATCCCTGGCTCATCTCTGGACCTGCCTAGGGGAACTTGCTGCTCCGAAGGGAAGGACACAAATCTAGCTGACTTTGCCCCCTGCTGATTGTACAGCCCTAGGGCCTTGAGTGAACATAGGTAGTAGCCAGGTAGTGGTTACAGTGGGCCTTTGGCAAGACCCAGAGCTGTGCTGGCTTCAGGTCTGACCCAGTGCAGTCCCAGTGGTGGTGACCACAGGGGTGCTTGCATCACTACACCACCAGTTTCAGGTGGCTCAGCACAGGGAGAAAGTAAGGGAAGAGAACAAGAGTCTCTGCTTGGTAATACAGAAAATTCTTCCAGATCTTATCGAAGACCACCAAGGCAGTACCTCTATAAGTCTGCAAGAAGTACAGCTTTATTGGGCTTGGGGCCCAAGTCCCTTCAAATACCCGAAAGCCTTCTCGAGAAGGATGGGTACAAACAAGCCCAGACTGCAAATATTATAATAGATACCTAACTCCTTAATGCCCAGACACTGACAAACATCTACAAGCATCAAGATCATTCAGGAAAACATGATTTCACCAAACAAACTAAATAAGGCACTAGGGACCAATTCTAGAGAGAAAAGGATATGTGAACCTTCAGACAGAAAATTCAAAATAGCTGTTCTGAGGAAACTCGAAGAAATTCAAGATAACACCAAGAAGGAATTATGAATTCTATCAAATAAATGTAACAAAGAGATTAAGATAATTTTTAAGAATCAAGCAGAAATTCTAGAGTTGAAAAGTGCAATTGACATACTGAAGAATGCATCAGTGTCTTAATAGCAGAACTGATCAACTAGAAAAAAAAAATAGTGAGCTTGAAGACAGGATATTTGAAAATACACAGAGAAGATGAAATAAAAACCAATGAAGCATGCCTACAAGATCTAGAAAATAGCCTCAAAAGGGGAAATCTAAGGGTTAATGGCCTTGAAGAAGAGGTAGAGAAAAAGACAGGGGTAGAAAGTTTATTCTAAGCAATAGTATCAGAGAGCATCCCAAACCTAGAGAAAGTTATCAACATTTAAGTACAAGATTATAGAATACCAAGCAGATTTAACCCAAAGAAGATTACCTCAAGGCATTTAATAATCAAATCCCAAACATTAAGGATAAAGAAATGATTCTAAAAGCAGCAAGAGAAAAAAACCAACATGCAATGGAGCTCCAATACATCTGGCAGCAAGCAGACTTTTCAGTGGGAACCTCACAGGCCAAAAGAGAGTGGCATGACACATTTAGAATGCTGAAGGAAAAAATCTACCCTATAATACTACATTCAGCAAAAATATTCTTCAAGCATGAAAAAAGACCTTCCCAGACAAACAAAAGCTGAGAGATTCCATCAATACCAGACCTGTCCTATGAGAAATGCTAAGGTGAATTCTTCAGTCTGAAAGAAAAGGATGTTCATGAGCATGAGGAAACCACCAGAAGGTACAAAACTCACTGGCAATAGTAAGAACACAGAATAGTATAACACTAATTGTGGTGTGTAAACTTCTCTTGACTTAAGTAGAAAGACTAAATAATGAACCAATAAAAAATAATAACTACAACAACTTTTCAAGACATAGACAATACAATAAGACATAAAAAAGAAACAACCAAAGCTAAAAAGCAGGCGGATGAAGTTAAAGTGTAGAGTTTTTGTTAGTTTTGGGTGTGTGTTTGTTATGCAATCAGTGTTAAGTTGTCATCAGTTTAAAATAATGAGTTATAAGATAGTATTTGCAAGCCTCATGGTAACCTCAAATCAAAAATCATACAACAAATACACAAAAAATTAAATCATACCAGCAGAGAAAATCACCTTCACTAAAAGACAGGAGTAAAGGGGGAAAAAAAGATAAGGCTGCAAAACAACCAGGAAACAAATAACCAAATGGCAGGAGTCCATCCTCACCAATAATATTATTAAATGTGACTGAACTAAACTCTCCAAAAAAGGTTGAGTGGATGAAAAAACGAGACTCAGTGATCTGCTGCCTACAAGAAAGACACTTCATCTGTAAAGATACACACAGACTGAAAAATAAAAGGATCGAAAAGGATATTCCATGCCAATGGAAACCAAAACACAGCAGGAGTTACTGTACTTATATCAGACAAAATAGATTTCAAGATAAAATCTGTAAGGCGAGACAAAGAAGGTTATCATGTAATGATAAAAGGGTCAATTCAGCAAGAGGATATAACCATTGTAAGCATACATGCACCCAACACTGGAGCACCCAGATATATAAAGCAAATATTATTAGAACTAAAGAGAGAGAGAGACCTCAATAGGATAATAGGTGGAGACTCTAACACCCTACTTCAGCATCGGACAAGTCTCCCTTACAGAAATTCAATAAAGAAACATTGGACTTAATCTGCACTAGAGAAAAAATAGACCTAATAGATAGTAACAGAACATTTCATCTACTAGCTGCAGAATAGATAGTAACAGAACATTTCATCTACTAGCTGCAGAATACACACTCTTCTCTTTAGCATATGGACCATTCTCAAGGATAGACCATATGTTAGGTCACAAAACAAGTATTAAAACATTCAAAAAAAATGAAATAATTTCAAGCATTTTCTCTGACCACAAAGGAATAAAACTAGAAATCAATAACAAGAGGAATTTTGGAAACAGTACAAACACATAGAAATTTAAACAATATGCTCCTGAATGATTAGTGGGTCAATGAAGAAATTAAGAAAGAAATTGAAAAATTTCTTGAAACAAATAATAGAAACACAATGGGCCGAGTGTGGTGGTTCATGCCTATAATCCCAGCACTTTGGGAGGCCGAGGAGAGTGGATCACAAGGTCAGGTGATCAAGACTATCCTGGCTAACACAGTGAAACCCCATCTCTACTAAAAATACAAAAAAAAATTAGCCGGGCTTGGTGGCGGGTGCCTGTAGTCCCAGCTACTACTCGGGAGGCTGAGAATGGCATGAACCTGGGAGGCGGAGCTTGCAGTGAGCCGAGATCGCTCCACTGCACTCCAGCCTGGTCAACAGAGCAAGACTCCATCTCAAAAAATAAAATAAAATAAAAAATGGAAACACAACATACCCAAACCTATGGGATACAGTGAAAGCAGTATTAAGAGAAATTTATAGCTATAAAAGCCTATATCCAAAAAAAAGGAAAAACTTCAAATAATAACCTAACGGTACATGCATCTAAAAGAACTAGGAAAGCAAGAGCAAACCAAACTCAAAATTCTTAGAAGGAAAGAAATAGCAAAGATCAGAGCAGAAATAAGTGAATCTGAAATGAAGAAAACAATACAAAAGATAAACTAAACCAAAAATTGGGTTTTTTTTTTTTTTAAAGATAAACAAAATTGGCAAACCTTTAGCCAGACTAACAAAGAAAAAAAGGGAGAAGGCCCAAATAAATAAAATCAGTGACAAAAAAGGAGACATTACCGCTGATAACACAGAAATTCAAAGGATCATTAGTGTCTACAATTAGCAACTATATGCCAATAAATTAGAGAACCTAGAGGAATGGGTAAATTCCTAGACACATACAACTCACCAAGATTGAAACATGAAGAAATCCAAATCCTGAATAGACCAATAACAAGTAATGAGATCGAAGATGTAATAAAAAGTTCCCCAATAAAGAAAAGCCCAGGACCTGCTGGCTTCACTGCTGAATTCCACCAAATATTTAAAGAGTTAATACCATGTACATTTTAAAATAACTAAGAGTATAAACAGATGGCTGGGCATGGTGGCTCGTGCCTGTAATCCTAGCACTTTGAGAGGCCAAGGTGGGCCGATCACTTGAGGTCAGGAGTTCAAGATCAGCCTAGCCAATATGGCAAAACCCCATCTGTACTTAAAATACAAAAATTAGCCAGGTGTGGTGGCACACACCTGCAATTCTCGCTACTTGGGAGGCTGAGGCACAAGAATCACTTGAGCCCAGGAGGCAGAGGTTGCAATGAGCTGAGATCATGCCACTGCACTCCAGCCTGGGTGACGGAGTGAGACTCTGTCTAAATAAATAAATAAATAGGGGGGCGGAGCAAGATGGCCGAATAGGAACAGCTCCAGTCTCCAACTCCCAGCACGAGCGACACAGAAGACCGGTGATTTCTGCATTTTCAACTGAGGTACTGGGTTCATCTCACTGGGGAGTGCCGGATGATCGGTGCTGGTCAGCTGCTGCAGCCCGACCAGCGAGAGCTGAAGCAGGGCCAGGCATTGTCTCACCTGGGAAGCGCAAGGGGGAAGGGAATCCCTTTTCCTAGCCAGGGGAACTGAGACACACAACACCTGGAAAATCGGGTAACTCCCACCCCAATACTGCGCTTTAAGCAAACAGGCACACCAGGAGATCATATCCCACACCTGGCCGGGAGGGTCCCACACCCACAGAGCCTCCCTCATTGCTAGCACGGCAGTCTGTGATCTACTGGCAAGGCAGCAGCAAGGCTGAGGGAGGGGCGCCTGCCATTGCTGAGGCTTAAGTAGGTAAACAAAGCTGCTGGGAAGCTCGAACTGGGTGGAGCTCACAGCAGCTCAAGGAAACCTGCCTGTCTCTGTAGACTCCACCTCGGGGGACAGGGCACAGTAAACAATAACAAACGTAGCAGAAACCTCTGCAGACGCAAACGACTCTGTCTGACAGCTTTGAAGAGAGCAGTGGATCTCCCAACACGGAGGTTGAGATCTGAGAAGGGACAGACTCCCTGCTCAAGTGGGTCCCTGACCCCTGAGTAGCCTAACTGGGAGACATCCCCCACTAGGGGCAGTCTGACACCCCACACCTCACAGGGTGGAGTACACCCCTGAGAGGAAGCTTCCAAAGCAAGAATCAGACAGGTACACTCGCTGTTCAGAAATATTCTATCTTCTGCAGCCTCTGCTGCTGATACCCAGGCAAACAGGGTCTGGAGTGGACCTCAAGCAATCTCCAGCAGACCTACAGCTGAGGGTCCTGACTGTTAGAAGGAAAACTATCAAACAGGAAGGACACCACCAAAACCCCATCAGTACATCACCATCATCAAAGACCAGAGGCAGATAAAACCACAAAGATGTGGAGAAAGCAGGGCAGAAAAGCTGGAAATTCAAAAAATAAGAGCACATCTCCCCTGGCAAAGGAGCGCAGCTCATCGCCAGCAACGGATCAAAGCTGGACGGAGAATGACTTTGACGAGATGAGAGAAGAAGGCTTCAGTCCATCAAATTTCTCAGAGCTAAAGGAGGAATTACATACCCAGCACGAAGAAACTAAAAATCTTGGAAAAAAAGTGGAAGAATTGATGGCTAGAGTAATTAATGCAGAGAAGGTCATAAACGAAATGAAAGAGATGAAAACCATGACACGAGAAATACGTGACAAATGCACAAGCTTCAGTAACCGACTCGATCAACTGGAAGAAAGAGTATCAGCGATTGAGGATCAAATGAATGAAATGAAGCGAGAAGAGAAACCAAAAGAAAAAAGAAGGAAAAGAAATGAACAAAGCCTGCAAGAAGTATGGGATTATGTAAAAAGACCAAATCTACGTCTGATTGGGGTGCCTGAAAGTGAGGGGGAAAATGGAACCAAGTTGGAAAACACTCTTCAGGATATCATCCAGGAGAACTTCCCCAACCTAGTAGGGCAGGCCAACATTCAAATCCAGGAAATACAGAGAACGCCACAAAGATACTCCTCGAGAAGAGCAACTCCAAGACACATAATTGCCAGATTCACCAAAGTTGAAATGAAGGAAAAAATCTTAAGGGCAGCCAGAGAGAAAGGTTGGGTTACCCACAAAGGGAAGCCCATCAGACTAACAGCAGATCTCTTGGCAGAAACTCTACAAGCCAAAAGAGAGTGGGGGCCAATATTCAACATTCTTAAAGAAAAGAATTTTCAACCCAGAATTTCATATCCAGCCAAACTAAGTTTCATAAGTGAAGGAGAAATAAAATCCTTTACAGATAAGCAAATGCTTAGAGATTTTGTCACCACTAGGCCTGCCTTACAAGAGATCCTGAAGGAAGCACTAAACATGGAAAGGAACAACCGGTACCAGCCATTGCAAAAACATGCCAAAATGTAAAGACCATCGAGGCTAGGAAGAAACTGCATCAACTAACGAGCAAAATAACCAGTTAATATCATAATGGCAGGATCAACTTCACACATAACAATCTTAACCTTAAATGTAAATGGACTAAATGCTCCAATTAAAAGACACAGACTGGCAAACTGGATAAAGAGTCAAGACCCATCAGTCTGCTGTATTCAGGAGACCCATCTCACACACAGAGACATACATAGGCTCAAAATAAAGGGATGGAGGAAGATTTACCAAGCAAATGGAGAACCAAAAAAAGCAGGGGTTGCAATACTAGTCTCTGATAAAACAGACTTTAAACCATCAAAGATCAAAAGAGACAAAGAAGGCCATTACATAATGGTAAAGGGATCAATTCAACAGGAAGAGCTAACTATCCTAAATATATATGCACCCAATACAGGAGCACCCAGATTCATAAAGCAAGTCCTTAGAGACTTACAAAGAGACTTAGACTCCCATACAATAATAATGGGAGACTTCAACACTCCACTGTCAACATTAGACAGATCAACGAGACAGAAAGTTAACAAGGATATCTAGGAATTGAACTCATCTCTGCAGCAAGCAGACCTAATAGACATCTATAGAACTCTCCACCCCAAATCAAAAGAATATACATTCTTCTCAGCACCACATCGTACTTACTCCAAAATTGACCACGTAATTGGAAGTAAAGCACTCCTCAGCAAATGTACAAGAACAGAAATTATAACAAACTGTCTCTCAGACCACAGTGCAATCAAACTAGAACTCAGGACTAAGAAACTCAATCAAAACCGCTCAACTACATGGAAACTGAACAACCTGCTCCTGAATGACTACTGGGTACATAACGAAATGAAGGCAGAAATAAAGATGTTCTTTGAAACCAATGAGAACAAAGATACAACATACCAGAATCTCTGGGACACATTTAAAGCAGTGTGTAGAGGGAAATTTATAGCACTAAATGCCCACAAGAGAAAGCAGGAAAGATCTAAAATTGACACTCTAACATCACAATTAAAAGAACTAGAGAAGCAAGAGCAAGCACATTCGAAAGCTAGCAGAAGGCAAGAAATAACTAAGATCAGAGCAGAACTGAAGGAGATAGAGACACAAAAAACCCTCCAAAAAATCAATGAATCCAGGAGTTGGTTTTTTGAAAAGATCAACAAAATTGACAGACCACTAGCAAGACTAATAAAGAAGAAAAGAGAGAAGAATCAAATCAACGCAATTAAAAATGATAAAGGGGATATCACCACCGACCCCACAGAAATACAAACTACCATCAGAGAATACTATAAACACCTCTACGCAAATAAACTGGAACATCTAGAAGAAATGGATAATTTCCTGGACACTTACACTCTTCCAAGACTAAACCAGGAAGAAGTTGAATCCCTGAATAGACCAATAGCAGGCTCTGAAATTGAGGCAATAATTAATAGCCTACCAACGAAAAAAAGTCCAGGACCAGATGGATTCACAGCTGAATTCTACCAGAGGTACAAGGAGGAGTTGGTACCATTCCTTCTGAAACTATTCCAATCAATAGAAAAAGAAGGAATCCTTCCTAACTCATTTTATGAGGCCAACATCATCCTGATACCAAAGCCTGGCAGAGATACAACAAAAAAAGAGAATTTTAGACCAATATCCCTGATGAACATTGATGCAAAAATCCTCAATAAAATACTGGCAAACCGGATTCAGCAACACATCAAAAAGCTTATCCACCATGATCAAGTGGGCTTCATCCCTGGGATGCAAGGCTGGTTCAACATTCGCAAATCAATAAACATAATCCAGCAAATAAACAGAACCAAAGACAAGAACCACATGATTATCTCAATAGATGCAGAAAAGGCTTTTGACAAAATTCAACAGCCCTTCATGCTAAAAACGCTCAATAAATTCGGTATTGATGGAACGTACCTCAAAATAATAAGAGCTATTTATGACAGACCCACAGCCAATATCATACTGAATGGGCAAAAACTGGAAAAATTCCCTTTGAAAACTGGCACAAGACAGGGATGCCCTCTCTCACCACTCCTATTCAACATAGTGTTGGAAGTTCTGGCTAGGGCAATTAGGCAAGAGAAAGAAATCAAGGGTATTCAGTTAGGAAAAGAAGAAGTCAAATTGTCCCTGTTTGCAGATGACATGATTGTATATTTAGAAAACTCCATTGTCTCAGCCCAAAATCTCCTTAAGCTGATAAGCAACTTCAGCAAAGTCTCAGGATACAAAATCAATGTGCAAAAATCACAAGCATTCTTATACACCGGTAACAGACAAACAGAGAGCCAAATCAGGAATGAACTTCCATTCACAATTGCTTCAAAGAGAATAAAATACCTAGGAATCCAACTTACAAGGGATGTAAAGGACCTCTTCAAGGAGAACTACAAACCACTGCTCAGTGAAATAAAAGAGGACACAAACAAATGGAAGAACATACCATGCTCATGGATAGGAAAAATCAATATCGTGAAAATGGCCATACTGCCCAAGGTAATTTATAGATTCAATTCCATCCCCATCAAGCTACCAATGAGTTTCTTCACAGAATTGGAAAAAACTGCTTTAAAGTTCATATGGAACCAAAAAAGAGCCCGCATCTCCAAGACAATCCTAAGTCAAAAGAACAAAGCTGGAGGCATCACGCTACCTGACTTCAAACTATACTACAAGGCTACAGTAACCAAAACAGCATGGTACTGGTACCAAAACAGAGATATAGACCAATGGAACAGAACAGAGTCCTCAGAAATAATACCACACATCTACAGCCATCTGATCTTTGACAAACCTGAGAGAAACAAGAAATGGGGAAAGGATTCCCTATTTAATAAATGGTGCTGGGAAAATTGGCTAGCCATAAGTAGAAAGCTGAAACTGGATCCTTTCCTTACTCCTTATACGAAAATTAATTCAAGATGGATTAGAGACTTAAATGTTAGACCTAATACCATAAAAATCCTAGAGGAAAACCTAGGTAGTACCATTCAGGACATAGGCATGGGCAAAGACTTCATGTCTAAAACACCAAAAGCAACGGCAGCAAAAGCCAAAATTGACAAATGGGATCTAATTAAACTAAAGAGCTTCTGCACAGCAAAAGAAACTACCATCAGAGTGAACAGGCAACCTACAGAATGGGAGAAAATTTTTGCAATCTACTCATCTGACAAAGGGCTCATATCCAGAACCTACAAAGAACTCAAACAAATTTACAAGAAAAAAACAAACAACCCCATCAAAAAGTGGGCAAAGGATATGAACAGACATTTCTCAAAAGAAGACATTCATACAGCCAACAGACACATGAAAAAATGCTCATCATCACTGGCCATCAGAGAAATGCAAATCAAAACCACAATGAGATACCATCTCACACCAGTTAGAATGGCGATCATTAAAAAGTCAGGAAACAACAGGTGCTGGAGAGGATGTGGAGAAATAGGAACACTTTTACACTGTTGGTGGGATTGTAAACTAGTTCAACCATTATGGAAAACAGTATGGCGATTCCTCAAGGATCTAGAACTAGATGTACCATATGACCCAGCCATCCCATTACTGGGTATATACCCAAAGGATTATAAATTATGTTGCTATAAAGACACATGCACACGTATGTTTATTGCAGCACTATTCACAATAGCAAAGACTTGGAATCAACCCAAATGTCCATCAGTGACAGATTGGATTAAGAAAATGTGGCACATATACACCATGGAATACTATGCAGCCATAAAAAAGGATGAGTTTGTGTCCTTTGTAGGGACATGGATGCAGCTGGAAACCATCATTCTTAGCAAACTATCACAAGAACAGAAAACCAAACACCGCATGTTTTCACTCATAGGTGGGAACTGAACAATGAGATCACTTGGACGCAGGAAGGGGAACATCACACACCGGGGCCTATCATGGGGAGGGGGGAGGGGGGAGGGATTGCATTGGGAGTTATACCTGTTGTAAATGATGAGTTGATGGGTGCAGCACACCAACATGGCACAAGTATACATATGTAACAAACCTGCACGTTATGCACATGTACCCTACAACTTAAAATATAATAATAAATAAATTTAAAAAAAAAAGAAAAAAAAGAATAAATAAATAAATAAATAGTTTGTAACACAAAGGATAAATGCTTGAAGGAATGGATAACCCATTTTCCATGTGATTATTATGCATTACATGCCTGTATCAAAATATCTCGTACTCCATAAATATATACACCTACTATGTACTTATAAAAATTAAAAATTAAAAAATTTTAGAATAAAATATTGTATAAAATTGCCTTCAGATTATGTGTATAAGGTGTATACGAAATACAAATGAATTCCATATTTAGGTTTGGGTCCTAGCCCCAAGATATGTCATTATGTATATGCAAATATTTCAAAATCTGAAATCCAAAACACTTCTGGCACCAAAAATTTTAAATAAGGGATGCTTAACCTGTGTGCCTTCAAATCTCAAGCCACAAAATCCACAGGAAGAGTCCAGAAGAGCTGGATTACAGTCAATAATGACATAATAATTTTTTAAAAAGTAGTACTTTATTGTACCTTTTTAAATTTTAGGGATGGGGTCTGTATGTTGCTCAGGCTGAATTTGAACTCCTGGGCTAAATAACCCTCCTGCCTCAGCCTCCTGAGTAACTGGGACTACAGGTGCATACTACCACACCCAGCTTTACTATAACCTTTTGTAACCAACTACTCTGTGTACCTTGTGGTACTAGATATTTTACATACATTAATCATTTAATCTTCATAAAAACTTGCAAGCTGAGTATCATTAATTCCTTTTTTTTTCATTCAAAAATGGGATCTCACTATGTTGTCCAAGTTGGAGTGCAGTGGCTATTTGCAGTGTTTTTCTGTTTGTTTGTTGAGACAAGGTCTCACTCTGTCACCCAGGCTGGAGTGCAGTGGCACAGTCTCAGCTTGCCCCAGCCTCAACCTCCCAGGCTCAAGCAATCCTCCCACCTCACCCTCCCAAGTAGCTGGACCTATAGGTGCACACCACTGTGCCCAGCTAATTTTGTTTATTTTTTGTAGAGATGAAGTCTCACATGTTGCCCAGGCTGTTCTCAAACTCCTGGTCTCAAGCAATCTTACCACCTTGGCCTCCGAAAGTGTTGGGATTACAGGCGTTAGCTACCATGCCTGGCCCTATTCACAGTCTTGATCATATCTGTTGACCTTAAGAAAGAAAAAGAGTCAAAATTAATATAGAGAGCTTATTTGGGCTAAGGTTCAGGGCAACTACCAAGGAAATACCTCCCAGAGCCTCAAGTTTTTTAAAGAAAAAAGGACAAATCGGGAGAGTGACAATTACAAAAGTTGTTTGCCAGGAATTTTCATTGGTATACAGAAATAACATTGATTGGTGATTGATTATGCATTTTTTAACCATAGGGTATGAGTTATGGTGTCCAGAGTATGACTTCATTAGATTAATATATGGCTATTAGTGGTGACACTCAGACTGGAGTCCATGTAGCAGGTAGATTACTTAGCTCAAAGTGGGGTGTGGAACATGACTTTCAATGGCTTGATGGGTCTTATAATTTAAAGGGGGTTGCATTCCTCAGATTAGTTTATTTTCTTTTTCCTAGAGTTTTTTCTACAGCCTCAAACTTCTGGGCTCAAGTGATCCTCCTGCTTCAACCTCCCTAGTAACTGGGACTACAGGCACATGCCACTGCAGCCAGCTCCATTGATTCCATTTTACAAATGAGGAACTGAGATTTATAGATATTCAAGATTATAAATTCCATAAGCACCAGAGCTGGACTGAGAGGTCAGGTCAGTTTGGCTCTCACCATGCTCTGGTTGCAGCTGGGAACTGATATTTTCTCCCTTGGTGAGGAAATATCCTCCAAGTGCTATGCACAAATTATATACAGGAGTGCAAAAAGGCTGGGGTTTTCAGCTTACCTGATCTGACCCTACCAACCTACACCTCTGCTACTTTTTATCTCTACTTTCTCTTTCGTAAAACTTTTTTAGAATAAGGAAGAGTGAAGAACAATTACCTACAGTTGGTCCTCCATATCTGCAGGTTCTGCATCCACAGATTCAAATAACAGTGAATTGAAAATATTTGGGAAAGAAACAAGAAATAAGATACAAGTCAAAAACAATGAGTTTTTTTGTTTGTTTTTTGTTTTTTTGAGATGGAGTCTCGCTCTGTTGCCCAGGCTGGAGTGCAGTGGCGCAATCTTGGCTCATTGCAAGCTCCGCCTCCCGGGTTCACGCCATTCTCCTGCTTCAGTCTCCTGAGTAGCTGGGACTACAGGTGTCCACCACCACGCCCTGCTAATTTTTTGTATTTTTAGTAGAGACGAGGTTTCACTATGTTAGCCAGGATGGTCTCCATCTCCTGACCTCGTTATCCACTGACCTCGGCCTCCCAAAGTGCTGGAATTACAGGCGTGAGCCACCGTACCCGGCCAAAAACAATATGTTAAAAGTATACTTATTTACAAAGTATTTACATTGCATTAAGTATTATAAGTAATCTAGAAATAAGGCTGGAGTGGTGGCTCATGCCTGTAATCCCAGCACTTTGGGAGGCTGAGCTGGCAGAT
Organism: Theropithecus gelada; assembly: GCF_003255815.1. NCBI lineage: Eukaryota > Metazoa > Chordata > Mammalia > Primates > Cercopithecidae > Theropithecus > Theropithecus gelada. The sequence goes on from NC_037668.1 coordinate 867,669, forward strand.
TGATTGAGCCTAGGAGTTCAAGACCAGCCTGGGCAACATGGTGAAACCCCATCTTTACAAAAAATAAATAAATAAGTAATCTAGAGATGATTTAAAGTATATGGGAGGTTATATGCAAATACTACATCATTTTATACAAGGGACTTGAGCATCCGAGGATTTTGGTATCCCTTGGCCGGGGGGTGGGGAGGGAGGGTCCTGGAACCAATCCCTCAAGGATATCAAGGGATAACTGTGCATAAGTGTTCCCCACCTCTCAAAAACCTGCTCTTTCCTTTTTGTATTGCTGTAACAGGTTTTAACAATGATGCTTCACGTCTGATGTTGCCAGATATTGCCAGCAGGCTGTGGCTATTGTTGCCATGGGTCACATGTCTTTCTGACCTAAGGAAAGGAAGTGCCCCCTTCCCCAAACAACAGATCCTTTAACCCTATTTTGGGTTCATTAGATGTTAGGTGTTTGACAGGGCTTGAATTCAGAATCAACAGAGAGCTAACTCAGACAAATGGAGATTAAAATGTCATCTTTGTTACTGACAAAAGCTGGATTGGACGTGTTAACCCATTTCCTGTTTAGAAAAAAAAAGTGCAGCTGGGTGCTAGTGCGTATTTCTCAGGGCAAACAGGAAATGGGTTAGGAAAAATTACCAGGCTGTGTACTGTGGCTCACACCTGTAATCCCAGCATTTTGGGAGGACAAGGTAGGAGGATTGCTTGAGTGCAGGAGTTTGAGACCAGTCTGGGCAACACAATGATACCCTGTCTTTACAAAAAATAAAATAAAAAATTAGCCATGTGTGGTGGTGCCAGCCTGTAGTCCCAGCTTCTTGGGAGGCTAAGGTGGGAGGATCGCTTGATCTTGGGAGGTCATGGCTACAGTGAGCTGTGATCATGCCACTGCACTTCAGCCTGGGCAACAGAGTGAGACCCTGTCTCAAAAAAAGAATGAAAAAAATAATATCAAGCCTTAAAAATAAAGTAGGGGCCTGGTGCGGTGGCTCACACCTATAATCCCAGCACTTTGGGAGGCCGAAGTGGGTGGATCACGAAGTCAGGAGATCGAGACCATCCTGGCTAACATGGTGAAACCCCACCTCTACTAAAATTACAAAAAATTAGCAGGACGTGGTGGCGGGCACCTGTAGTCCCAGCTACTCAGGAGGCTGAGGCAGGAGAATGGCGTGAACCCAGGAGGCGGAGCTTGCAGTGAGCCAAGATTGGGCCACTGTACTCCAGCCTAGGTGACAGAGCAAGACTCCATCTCGAAAGAATAAATAAATAAATAAAAATAAAAATAAAAAAGTAGGATGAGTGCATGTCCTTTCATTGTCAAAAAATTTGAAAACCAATAAATGTTTTTAATCAGTCAGTTCCTTCATCTCCACCTGAATAAGGTGTTTCAACTTTGTTAATGGTTAAGAAAAAATTGTAAAATTATATGCCAGTTCTTCTCCAAGATTTCTTCAACAAGCTTATTTCAAGTTTCAATGCCTTTCTTGCTATGTTGACCTGCTTATATAAAGGCTCAGCAGCTAAATCACCAGCAAATTGCTTTCCCTTAGCCTCTCCAGTAGCTGGGACTACAGGCATGTGCCACCCTGCCCAGCTTTTGAACATCTTTTCATATGCGTATTTGCCACCTGTGTATCTTCTTCAGTGAGGTGTCGTTTAGGTCTTTTCCCCAATTTTTAATTGAGTTTTTTTCTTATTGTTGAGTGTTAAGAGTTCTTTGTGGCCAGGCACAGTAGCTCACACCTGTAATCCCAACACTTTGGGAGGCCGAGGTGGGCAGATCACAAGGTCAAGAAATCGAGACCATCCTGGCCAACGTGGTGAAACCCCATCTTTCCTAAACATACAAAAATTAGCGGGGCGTGGTGGTGCACATCTGTAGTCCCAGCTACTTGGGAGGCTGAGGCAGAAGAAACTTGAACCAGGGAGGCAGAGGTTGCAGTGAGCCGAGATCGCACCACTGCACTCCAGCCTGGAGACAGAGCAAGACTCCATCTCAAAAAAAAAAAAAAAAAAAAGTTCTTTGTATATTTTGAATAAAAGTCCTTTATTACATGTGTCTTGATGAAATATCTCTCAGCCATCTTTAAATTAATACCTAAATTTTTTCATCAAAAGTTTAAGTAGAAGACACGGAGATCGTTGAGAGAGTTCATTCCACCTTCTAGTCTTTACCTAGAGAAGCCCCGGTCCACACGCGTATGTGATATGATGAGGTTTTTCTTCAAATAATCTGATCAATCTTTTATTTATAGTATCCCCCCAGCTTTTTCCTTTTTCTCCTCTTTTCCTTTTTGCCTTTGTTAAATGCCCAGGCAAGCCACAGTACTAGGCGTTATCAGTACCAGCTCACATTCCTTTCCTTATTCGGAAAGAGGACTAACTTTCTAGCTCATTACAGACACCCCTTCCCTTCCTCTCTACTTTCTTTTACGGCCCCACCTTATCTCACAAAATCAAATGTTTAGCCAGCAGGGATTAGTTTAGATTGTACCACCCGACCCCGACCAATGAGGAAAGGGTACAGGGGCAGGACTTGCGTCAGGAATAGAGGCTCTTATAGCCCTTTGTTCAGGTGTGCTTTCATGGCAACTGGCTAAGGAGGCACCCCTCTGTGCAGAAGTAAAATTGCTTTGCTAAGAATCCTTTGTTCGAATGTTCGATTTCCTTAGGATTTTGAGCATTATTCCTAACACATGGTTTAGACCCTGATACCCCAGATTATGCTGTTTTAGGGAGGAATAATAACTGACTCTTCAGGGCCATGTGTGGAGGGCGCTCGGGGAGGTGTCAGAAGCTCTGAGAGATCCCTCAACAAGGGGCGCTGAGGTTCCATACTGGGATTAATGAGACGTTTAGAAGGTGGTGACCTGCTTTGGGTTCGCCTAGGGACTTTTTGATCCTAAACTTGGAAATGTTAAGCGTTACTAGTCCAGGCTCCTTTTTTTAGATGTTAGGAATAGCTGGTCCAGAGAGGGGATTTCCTGAAAGTTACACGCTAGTTTGGACAGATTTGGGGACGAGGACTGAGTGCTCTTTTCCCTGTATTCCTTAGTTGTAACCTGGAATAGCTAGGTCCAGACATGGGAACCTTCAGGTTTCAGGTGGGAAATGGTCCTTGCATGGCCACTCCACTGCTCTATTCCCCTCAAACAAATAAGAGAAAGCCCACAGTTAGACTCACTACCTGTGAGTTTACTAACCCAGAGCCAGGCTGGCTTGAACTGAAATGCCTTACTTAGAAGAAAAGCTTCTTATAGCCTGGACAGGACAGTGAGACTCTATAGATGACCCAGAAGTTATTGTTTTCTTCTACGGTTGATTATATATCTTATATTTGCTTGTAAGGGGGGCTTTCCTGCCTTGGTAGTTTAGCCAGTTAGAGCTTTAGCCAATTACAGCCTCAGCCTTTATACACTGACAACTTAAGGTATGATTATTGAGCTTTATCAGTAGATCATTGAACAGCTTCTATAAATTATCCATTTTGGTTTCTTGTTTTTTAATCGTAGTTCTTTAGTTTTGCCACTTTGGTATGATTGCTTAGGGGAGAGGTAATGCAAACCCCCTCCTTTAATCACCTGAACAAAGGCCCTTTGACTATCCCCAACATTTGTGAAAGCTTAGAAAATGGCATTTTACAGTTAATATGAATCAAATAAATTGGTCAGCCTGAAAGAGTATAAATAGCACTGAGTTATTGATTATTGATTAAATTATTTGATTATTTCCTCCCCTATCTTTTTATGAGCTCCCATTATTCAGAGGTCAGTCCTCTAATTTTCTTGCTTTTTTTCTACATGAGATCTTCACGCTTAAATGGGCCTGGTGTCCTCCAAGCTGGAGAATCTATGTTTTACCCTCTTACAAGGCTAAATCTCTGGGCTTCTACTATGATAGGGAAGGAATCTGAGCAACTCACTGATTTTTTTTTTTTTTTTTTTTTTTTTGAGATGGAGTCTCGCTCTGTCACCCAGGCTGGAGTACAGTGGCATGATCTTGGCTCACTGCAACCTCAGCCTCCCAGGTTCAAGCGATTCTTCTGCCTCAGCCTCCCAAGTAGCTGGGACTACAGGCACACGCCACCACACCCAGCTAATTTTTGTATTTTTAGTAGAGACGGGGTTTCACCACACTGGCCAGTCTGGTCTCGAACTCCTGACCTCTTCGTGATCTGCCCGTCTTGGCCTCCCAAAGTGCTGGAATTAGAGGCGTGAGCCACTGCGCCCAGCCGCATCTCACTGATTCTTATAACAGACTTTCTACCATTCCTCATATTTTTAGCCCATCATGCTCTCTTCTAGGGTTATATGGTGCTCCCAATTCCTGAGCCTTATGCAGGGTTTAGCTGTGTAAATCAGATTGCTCCACAGCCTGCTAAGATTCCTCTTTCTCAAGTCTGCTAAGGTAACGGCTACTTGACTCATCTACTTTGCAGCTTTTCAATATTTTGTTGCTATTTATATGAGGCAGAAAAAGAAGTGCAAATCAGTTATAAGCATGTGAACAAATATTCAACATCACTCAAAATGTAAATTAAAATAAACAATGAAACACCATTTTTCATCTATCAATGACTGAGAAGGAAGGAGTTAAGTAGAAGATCTATAATCTGTCTTCTTCCTTTATAAATATTCCTAGGAAAGCAAGCAAACATGTGATTCTTATAAATGTGGTAATAAACTAAGGGTATTTGCTAGCAAGAAAGTCCTTATCTGGATATGGAGTGGATAAAATTTTATCCTAGTGACAAATGTTTTTATGTTCAGACATCACCTATTGGTCACATTATTATATAAAATTACCTACGTTTTAAAAATGTTTCATTTCCAATAAGGCTGTTAAGTTCTGAAATTTTTTTCTTCTATTTGACTGTTTAAACAGTTACTCTTAGGACATAACTGATATCAAAATAACAGATATAAATATTGATAAGTAATTATTAAACACAAAAAGTAGCATTTTATTATAACTATATCTTTTGATGAGATGATGTGTCTTTTTAGCAATTACTTCATATAGCTGTTTATGATTTATAAAATGAGACAGTTTTGCATCAATACTATCCCTATTTTTTTATTAGATGTATTGAGAAACCTCCTTTATGTGAGTAAATGGATCTCAAAGTTTTGTTATAGCAGTGTGATAATTCTTTAAAAGACTTCCAAGTTACATGCTAACATGACTTGGTGAGCTTTCATCAAAAATTATGGTTAATTACCAGGTGCAGTGACTCACATCTGTAATCCCAGCACTTTGGGAAGCCAAGGTGGGAAGATCACTTGAGCCCAGCTGTTCAACACTGGCCTGGGCAACATGGCAAGACTCCGTCTTTACAAAAAACAAAACTAACTAGCTGGGCATGATAGCACATGCCTGTAGTCCCAGCTACTTGGGAGGCTGAGGTGGGAGGATAGTTCGAGCCCAGAAAGCAGAGGCTGCTGCACTCCAGCCTGGGCAAGACCCTGTCTCAAAAAAAAAAAAAAAAAAAAATTATGTTTAAAGATCTCTCAGTGGACAATTTGGTTAGGTCCTTCACCTATTTTGTTGAAAGCAGCACGTTGGAAACCACCTGACTTGCAAAAGGAAATTTTACCTGGTCTTTCCAACACCATTTTTAAAAAATGGCACTTTGGTACCTTGAGGTTTTTATACCTCAAGACAATGCACTATTATGAGATTTGGATGAGTGAGATGTGTACCTTTCTTTTGCAATGTGGAAGAGGAGGAGGCAGGAACATATTATATCACCGCTTTTAGATACAAATACAGCATAAAGGTTGAGGACCTGGCAAGTGAAAAAGTGAATCCCTTAAAACAATCTGAATGTCCATGTATACAGGAGAACCTCACAAAACTATGTGATTGTACTACTTGTAAGTTATTTAACAAATTTTTAAAGGGTAATATTGATTATGCTTATTTTCATAGTATACTGACTTGAGAACTTAATCTTTTCTCCACTTCATAGCGCCTGCTTATTTTGTAATACTGCTTACTCAGAACCTGGATATGAACCTGAATGTTTCCTTCCCTATCTCATTCCATTCTTTCTGTTTTAGTGCCTACTGCTAACTGTTTGATTACGTTCCCCATTCAGATTCCTACAAGGATCTGGAAACCCTAGATCATCTATTCACAAGGAAGCTATATAACAGGTGACTGGCTAGCATGTAGATTAGTGCCACCTGTGGTCCAACTGGCTGTGGTGAGACAGCCAGGGTCCCTTGGTATAAATCATGGGCCACATAGGGTTGCCCTGTCAATAGCACTGTGAATGAGAGGATTTCACTTACAAGGATCCATGGGTTTATAAAGGCCAAATAAAGAAGGGACCAGTCAGAACTCTTCTATCCTGACTTCATTTTGTAGCAAAGGCAATTAACAAAAGGATAAAAAATAAAAAAAGGTTTGGAATCCATTACCTAATCTCATTTGGGCCCGGATGTGACAATCACCCATTCAGCCCAGTACTCTGTCTCTGATCAGACATACAAAGAATTGTCTTGTAAAAGAGAGGCTGGGCCAGGTGCAGTGGCTCATGCCTGTAATCCCAGCACTTTTGGGAGGCCAAGGTGGATAGATCACCTGAGGTCAGGATTTCAAGACCAGCCTGGCCAACATGGTGAAGGCCTGTCTCTGCTAAAAATACAAAAAAAATTAGCCAGGCATGGTGGTGGGCGCCTGTAATCCGAGCTACTCAAGGGGCTGAGGCAGGAGAATCACTTGAACCCCGGAGGCAGAGGTTACAGTGAGCCGAGATCGCCACTGCACTCCAGCCTGGGTGACAAGAGCGAGACTCCACATTAAAAAAAAAGGCGGGGGGCTGGGTGCGGTAGCTCACACCTCTAATCCCAGCACTTTGGGAGGCTGATGCAGGAGGATCACTTGAGGCCAGAAGTTCAAGACTAGCCTGGCCAACATAGCAAAACCCCATCTCTACTATAAATACAAAAACTAGCCGGGGCTGGTGGCAGGCGCCTGTGGTCCCAGCTACTCAGGAGGCTGAGGCAGGAGAAACACTTGAACCCAGGAAGTGGAGGTTGCAGTGAGCCGAGATTGCACCACTGCTCTCCAGCCTGGGTAACAGCGTAAGACTCCATCTCAAAAAAAAAAGATAGTGACAGTTATCCCCCCTTGTGTAATTTTCCAAATGGTTGAGATATAACCTCTGGATATTTCTTATTTCTTAGCAGCAGCTTAAAATGAATCCAGTATCAACAAATTTATGACCCATCTGCTGAGCAGATCACTTCCATCTGTAACCCTGGCCATGCTACAGAGTTGGCAACCACACAAAAATGTCCCTGGCAAACATTGTATCAGAATTTAGATTCTTCATGGGAATTAAAGTTAACGGTTAGATTTTTAAATATAAGACTACTATAACATTTTCAAGGTGAATTTAGATAACTTCAATAATTTTCACATAAAGTTTTCTAAAATATATAACCCCATGCCATAATCAAATGGCCATAATTTAAATAATTCAGGTTCATTCTTATGTTATCTTACATTATAATACTCCCCCCTTGAATAAAACTGCTGCATCTTTGAGACATATATCTTCTTTCCCCTCACATGGCTTTAACTGACTTCCTGGACTCTTCTCACATTCATTAAAGGCTTTGGATGAGTCTTACTCTCCAGCCAAGTAGAACCAATAATTCATTCATTTATTTGTTCTCTCAATAAGTAAATATTTACTTAGTATCTACTATATGTCAATCACTGTGTGACTGGGGCCTGGAATTATTAGATGGAAGGCATAGACCCTTCCTCTGGTGGCCAGAGATGACAAGCAGATATTCAGTCCCACTATTCAGCCATTATTCATTAGTATGAACCACTATTTTTTATTATTATTATTATTATTATTATTATTATTATTATTATTATTTGAGATGGAGTCTCACTCTGTTGCCCAGGCTGGAGTGCAGTGGCACGATCTCGGCTCACTGCAACCTCTGCCTTCCGGATTCAAGCAATTCTCGTGCCTCAGCCTCCCAAGAAGCTGGGATTACAGACATGAGCCATGACATCCAGCTAATTTTGGTGTTTTTTTTTCTTTTTTTTGGTAGCAAAGGGGTTTCGCCATGTTGGCGAGGCTGGTCTCAAACTCCTGACCTCAAGTGATCCACCAGCCTTGGCCTCCCAAAGTGCTGGGATTACAGGCATGAGCCACCATGCCAAGCCACCACTGGTTTTTAATTTGCCCCTGAAAAAATAGCTGAGTGCCTTAATAGTGACAACCCATTCCAAACACACCATCTGTTCTTTCGTGACTCACAGCCTTTGCACAGGTTTGCCCTACCTAGAATATCTGTTCCCCTTTATTCACCTAGTTAACTCCTGGTAATTCTTAAATCTCAATTCATAACTCGTCCGATTCAGTGTTTTGAAATAATAACCAAGGAGATGGGTACCTTTGTCTAACACCCTTGACTCTTTAGCACAAACCACCGATCGTTTCAGATTTTTAGTTCTTGGGTACGTTAGTCAATGGCTTCTTATGTGACCCTAGATTTGTGGTTGTTCTGAACAATCACATATTCAGTTTCTGTCATTTTAGTTACACATGGCAATCCATTTTAATCTTCTTATCATTTATTCAAGAATGATACATGTTCACTGAGCACCAATACATATCAATATGCCAGGCTTTTTTTTTTTTAATTGTTGGAAATATAAAGGAACTAGAGTAACCAAAGTGACTTTTAAAAGGAAGAATCAAGTTGGGATACTTGTACTCTACCTGATTCCAAAACTTACTGTAAGCAATAGTAGTTAAGATAGTTTGGTATCAGTGAAAAGATAAACACCAAGATCAATGGAACGCAGTCCAGAAGTAGATCCACACATGGCAGGGTTGATTGATTTTTGACAAAGTGTTAAAGCAATTCCAAAGGGAAAGGAAAGTCTTTTCAACAAATTGTGCTGGATGAACTCAGTACCTGTCGGGGGGGAAAAATGAACATCAACCCTACCTCACGCCATAGGCATGACACCGAGTGAGGTGTCAGAGCCCCTGCATCAGAAAGTGGTCAACTCTTGGGTTGGTAAGAAGAATTTACAGACAACAGTATAGGTTTAAAAAGGAAACTTCTATTAAATAGAATGCTACAGAAGAGTGCAGTGGGGTGCCTCAGCAAGAGAGGACTGAGTGTGCCACGGTGAATTTTTCCTTAGGGATATTTATGGAACTTAAAGTGGGAGCTTACAAGCAATTTGGACCATATTAGCCATGTAGGTCATGATAAATATTACATTTGTAGACATTCTGGTGCCTTAATGTCAGCAAGGGTCACACAATGAGTTTTGATATGCATGCATTCAAGAGGGATGTATAGAAATTCTAGTTATAAATTTGGGGGGAAAAAAACTGGAACCAGACGCCTGTGTTAGATAATAGGGAAGTCTAATTACTTTTGAAATCCTCAGATAAGAAGTTTTAGTCTCCAGGGCCTGCTGGATGGTCACCAGGTGATTTTGCTCTGCAAATCTTGGACCCTTTATATTCCCCCATGCTCATGTCTGCCTGCTGCATATCATGGTCTCAAGAAAGAGAAAATAGCATAGTGAAGACGGGTGTCAAGTCTATCTGGCTACTTCCTGCTGAAAGAGGGCACTCCAGCCTGGGCAACAGAGTGGGACTCTGTCTCCAAAAAAAAAAAAAAAAAGTCCACACTGTCTAGTCACAAATGTTCACAGCATTTTTAACACTTTGCATTATTTCTAATTTGGGGCTATTACAAATGAAAATGCTGTGCCCATCAATGATTAGATAAATAAAATTGTGATAAATCAATACAATGGAATACTAATCAGTAATTTTAAAAAAACACAACCTGCTGATACATGCAATAAGGAGGCAAAAAAAGAGAACACTGTGTATGATTTCATTTATTTAAGATTCAAGAAAATGCAAAATAGTCTCTATTGACAGAAAGTGGTTGCTTCGGTATGAAGTTGGAAAGAGAGATGGATTACAAAGGGCACAAGAAAACTTTTGGGAATGACGGAAGATTATTTTTATTGTAGTAATGGTTTAATGGGTATACATATATGTCAAAACTAATCAAACCAAACTTACAGTTTTATATATGTGCAGCGTAGAGGTCTTCAATTACAAGTGAATAAACATTTTTTAAAATGGTGATAAAAATAACATCTTCAGCCTGTTGTAGGGATTCATTGAATATGTTAAGCACTTTATCATAATACCTGGCTCCCTGAGTTTGATGCCACTGACACTTAGATATCAAACTCAACCTCTCTACCAAGCTTTTCATCCAAAGTGACTAGGGGTAAAGACTGTTTAAGACTATACAGAAAGATCATGTATCTGAGGAATTAAAAATAAGCCATACGATTAGGCAATGTGTCACTCGATAAACTCAATAAACTATTATTATCAAGGCAAAAATATATATACACAAAAAGAACTGGGTTCAAAAAATTTTTTTTCTATGGACTTCTAACGTGGTAACTCATGACACAGGGGTTAGGATCTTCAGTCTTCCTTTGGAAGTTAATAAAAACCACTATAGAGAAAAACAAGATTTGCTACTAAGAAGGTGAAAACTGCTTCTCCTCTTAGGGTTCTAGTTCTCTTGCAACCTAAAACAAAGGAACCGGACAGGATTACCACTTTTGTACTGTACAGCTCTAAACATTAATCAGTCACTCAATTCATTATTTATTTTTTTCTGTTTCCTTGTATTCTGTCATACAACTGTCTCTTGGTTTACCTACTTTTCTGCTTGTCTTCTCTCTCTCCTCCTGGTTTATTTTCATCCAGATGGGATTTTTCCCAAAGTTTCCATCGTCATTCTTTTCTTCTCCTCTGTGTATGCGCCACTGAAGTTAAGATTGCAACAAACTCCCCACACATTCACACCCCCATTCCCATTTCACAGTATCTCACCCAATGTTTACCACTCCGAACACATTCCTAGAATCGAAAGATCCGGAGCAGGGAGAAAAGAAAAGGCGCCTACCAGAGGCCTGGAACAGTCTACTAAGCGCCACAAGTATATTAGCTTTTTCAGTGCTCTCAACAGCCCAGGCAGATGTCATCTCAATCTTACGGTTGAATAAATTTAAGACCTCTGGCTGGACACTAGAGGCTGGCGAAGGACGTGACCTTTGATCAGAATCTCCCGGAGGAGTGGGGTCCCTGACCATTGTCCCTTCCAGAGAACCTTAAAACAGACGCCAGGAGACCCTCTCGGATACTCTGCAGGAGTCAAGAGTCACGATATTAGCAAGCACATCGCAGCCATGCGAACCCTTTCTGGTTCAGCTCTCGACAAAAGAAATCAAGCCCCCAGTCAAAATACAACAACAACGGATTAAGCCTACCACCCTCTCCCCCGGCCCCCAAATTCTCAGGGGAAATCCCCTAAGAGTCAGGTAGGGAGGTCACTGCAGCGACTTCAGGGTGCAGAGAACGCGGGGAACTAGGAAGAGGACGCTCCAGCCCACCTGGGCGTCTCTGATTGGCCGGCAGTTCAGCTTGGAACGCTGGGGTGCGTGGCGTCATATCCGCCGGGTCCGCCATCTTGTTCCCAGGGGCAGTTGGCGGAAGAGATCGAGCTCACTTGCCGCCGGCTCCTCTTCTGCGTGGAGTTCTCGCGGACTGGGTTTCGCTGTTTGCTCTCGGCCCGGGGTCCTTTTGTCGGCGCCCTGGGTGCCCTCTCTTGCCCGGCTGGGGCACAGCAAGGCGGCCCCTTCTCCCGACGACGTTCCATGGAGTAGGGTCCCAGACCGTTGTCCCGAAGAGCGAGATCGAGCTTGGCCCCCTCCCCCCCTCCTTCCTTCCCTCCCTCCTTCCTTCCGCCGCAACATGGCTAACAACAGCCCCGCGCTGACAGGCAACTCGCAGCCGCAGCACCAGGCCGCCGCTGCTGCGGCTCAGCAACAGCAGCAGTGCGGCGGCGGCGGCGGCGCTACCAAGCCGGCGGTCTCGGGCAAGCAGGGCAATGTGCTCCCGCTCTGGGGCAACGAGAAGACCATGAACCTCAACCCCATGATCCTGACCAACATCCTGTCGTCGCCTTACTTCAAAGTACAGCTCTACGAGCTCAAGACCTACCACGAGGTGGTGGACGAGATCTACTTTAAGGTACGAAGCGTGTAGGCCTTGGCTTTGGGGGTAAGTTCGGAAGAGGGGGTATGGAGGAAACGGGCGAAGGCGGCCCCCGAAATCTGAAGATTTGTGGGTGGGGGAAGGTGGTTCGGCGGAGGGGGAGCTGCGGCCTGTAGTCTTCTCTGGGAGGGGTCGGACTGGGGCCGCCCTCTCGTTTCCATTTTAGATTTTTAGAGCCGGGAGAGCCCGCCACTATTGATCTCTCTCCTCCCCCAACCTTCTGCCCACCCCTGGGGGGAGTTCGGCAAGAGGGATTGGGGAGAGGAGGAAAGAGTAACAGAAGCCTTTCCAGTTTACAGCTTTAAAATTATTCCTTTTGACGTGGATCTACTGAGCGCCAACTTGTTGGTGCTTCTCCCGCTCACCCCTGGCCAGGGCGTGTAATGACTTCAGTATTGGCCTCGTGTTGTTGGTACTCACTATCCGATCCAGACAGGGAAATGGTCAGTGCGTGTGTGTCGGGTGGGGTTGGGGGGATGAGGGTGGAGAGGTGCCATTTCAAGAGGTGTACAGAAGGCCTGGAAATTTTCCCAGCAGGAAGTCAGGAGTAAGAGGTCTCAGCCACCTGTGCATTGGGCTAATTTAGAATTATCTGGGCCCTGGGCTTCTGCGGCAGGGTCGGTGCTGGCTTGGCTGTGCTGGGGAGCTCACCTGGCGCCTCCTCACTGCACTCTTGTCTCAGTTCTTGTTTCGTTAGCAGGATTGACTCAGTCTTGCAGCGAGGCTCGGAGCAGCCCAGGGTCGCAGGTAGAGGTATGCACTATTAATCATGCTCAATCGCCATAAATGCATTTCCCTGGTTAAATGAACGGCTAATTAGATTTTTTTTTTTTTTTTTTGGCCATTGCTTTTGGTCCTTCACCAGTTAGGTAGGCTTTTTCCACTTCCCTGCAAATTAGGTAGTGTAAAAAATACCTTCCAGGCCTCCAAAGGTTAATTTCTATTTTAAAGAATATTAATAATAGCCTTAATGGTCTTTAAATATTTTATCCGGAGCATCTAATATACAATCCATTTTTGTCTATATTGACTTTTAAAAACTCGACAGACCACACAAAGTGTTTTCTGTCGTTTGAACGTACGTGTAGAGATGGTAACAAAAGGACATTCTCTTTCGTTTTGCCCACCTTTTCCCCCAGTTGAGTAATTAGGTTATTGAAGGATTTTGAGAGATTAGTTGCTTTTTATAGAAAACATATCTTGAGGAATACAGTTCAACTTTGGGTTGATAAAGTACACAGATAAATTTGGAATCCTCTTACGAGAGTAGGTCTGATTATAATTCTATGAATTAGTTTTTTTAGCTTTTAAAAGGTAAGACCTTTTTAGCATGGATACAGTATGGTGAATAACATTTAATCCTTAGCTTTATTTATGCAGTAAACTTTAAGCAGTTGAAAATTGGGTTCCTGCTCTTTTTGCGGCAGGTTCTGTTTTCTAACATAGGCAAAATGTTAATGTAATAGAGGAAAGTCTCGTTTTTAAGTTTCAAATGTGTTTTGAAACAAGATTCTACCAGGAATTGTTTTTAAATTCCGTTAAAAAACTAATAGACCCAGCTTTTTACTAATATTATCAGGACTTAAGACGTTCAGATCAAATACTCACTGAAATATGTAAGTTTCCAACGTTGTAATTTTATTTTGTATGCATCCAACCCTGACTTTGGCTAGCTTTTAAGGAATTGAAACATCTTTTACATAGCAGTCTGTGGGGAGTAAAGGAAACGTTAAAGCACTGCGAAATAGTGTAGTGCTTAAACTTAAATGCATGATTTTCTACCTGAAGCCATTATTCAGGACTACAAAATTTACCATGTGCGGGTGGAAATAGAATTTTAGAAATACGTAGTGAAAAAACAGGATTTTTTTTGTATGTTTTTAAAAAAACAAAAATGGGTCTTCCCAAAAGGCCTTTTTGGATTCTATTATAGAGCTAATATTCTTTTGTTGTTGTTGATGCTATTTTTAGATAAGGAATGGTTTTTGTAAGATGTTCCTTATAGCAAATATGATACTGTATCATCTTTGATGAATCTTAGTATATGCCTGTGACTAGTCACACTCAGTTTTTGACACAACTTATATTCTGGGGAATAATTGGATTGGTTCACACATAATTAGGCTGAAGCTTAATTACAACAATGATCTCTGTAAGTGTGGCCTTTGTAATTTTATCTTTAATCAGGAATAAACCTGACCCTGGTGGAAAAAAATGTACAAATAAAAAGTTCCATAATTTTGCATCACAAGTAACCTGTTACTGTTTTAGAGATTTTTCCAGTAATTTTCCTTAATTTTATAATGTAGATTTTAAATTACAATAAAATTGAACTATTAAAGGTATTTTCAAGTATTTCAAATTAATGCTTAAACGTCATTAATACTTTTTGCTTTAAATTGGAGACTTAAATCCATTTTTAAAGGAAAAATGTTTTAAAAGCAACTCATAAGTTAAAATATTATCAAAGTTAAAATATTACCAAATAGTTTTTGCAACCAAGGGAGACTATAGAAATTTTCTGACTCCCAGATATAGATATCAGCTCTTTATAAGGCCAGTTTAGTGGGATTTCTCCTCTGCAAAGCTATTAAGGTTTTGTTAAACCCTAGTAGCTTTTGGGTGTTGTTTAAATGTCTAAGCAGTTTTTCCAAAAATGATTTACACACAATGTCAGTAAACATATACTTAATGCCAAAATAATTTTGGAAGAGCTGCTCTATTATGGACTTGGGTATACTTTTATCAGGCTTTTAAACAAATTCAAAGTATGAATGTTTGTTGTGTTCCTCTTTTCTATTTTCAGGTCACGCACGTTGAACCATGGGAGAAAGGAAGCAGGAAAACAGCGGGCCAGACAGGGATGTGCGGAGGGGTAAGTAGAAGTACGTGCATTTTTCAGTTTTTCTGTTTCTCATAACTAAGTTTATATTTAGAGAACTAGAGGCCTGTCAATTATATACTTGAGTGACAATTTTTTTAATCTAAATTCAAGTGTTCCGTGAAATAGGGTTAGAAAAGTGTTACTTTTTAATGCTTGTTTCTTAGTTCTGGATTATGGCTTGTTATTAATACCTAACAGGACTAATCAATTGGTGTTAAGAGTCTGTTAATTATTTTACTGCTTTTTCTTAACTCTTGTTTCCCCTAAAGGTTCGAGGTGTTGGAACAGGAGGAATTGTTTCTACAGCATTTTGCCTGTTATACAAATTATTTACCCTGAAGTTAACTCGAAAGCAAGTGATGGGTCTTATAACACACACAGACTCTCCATATATTAGAGCTCTTGGATTTATGTATATAAGGTGAGCGTGCATTTATGTACATTTCCAGGAAATACCACATTTTAATTCACATATGTTTAATAGTAGTCTTTTGTAATTCTAGATATACACAGCCCCCTACAGATCTATGGGACTGGTTTGAATCCTTCCTTGATGATGAAGAGGTATGTCAACAAGGGTAATAATTTGTTTTCTTCTGATTACGCTCATATTTTTATTATCTTTTATTTATTGGTAGTTTAATGTCTTCAAGAATTTCCTGTAGTTAAATTTATTTCAGTCAGATGCTTTTGGAATTAATGTCCTTTTACTGAGACCTGATGGCTTTTATATATTTCAGGGTAAATTTCTGAAGTTTTATTTTCTTGTTTTAAAATTGTTTAAATGTGTTTGGTAATTATTGGAAATTTTTCACTTCTTAATTATGTTCTGTGTATTGCATTGATCCTGAATTGTATAGTTAATAGTGATTTTTCAAGATGGGGCATGCTCAAGATCGAGGTGATAATAAAATACATGCACACGGAATACTAATTGTAGCTTTTGTTTCTTCTGGAACATTTCAGTTCTTCACCCTCTAACTTCTTCCATATATCGGTATTCCCACTTGCATAGAAGTGCTGAATTGAAGAACTGGGTGTTACATAAATAGGCTAAGTGTTTGGATGACTTGTTCAAGGTGACAAAATTTTAATTCTAGCTTTCTGACTCCTAGTACACCACATGTACCTTTAAAAAAGAATTTTTTTTTAAATTGTAATTTGAGTCTCCCTAATTTGAAATCTGAAATACTAAGTTAGATTTAAATCATATATGCATGCATATACTAGAGGAGAATAATAAAAAATAAATTGTGTATGCATTGGCTGGGCATGGTGGCTCACACTTGTAATCCCAACACTTGACCTGCCTGAGCAATATAGTGAGACCTCATCTCTAAAAAAAAAAAAAAGTTTAAAAATTAGCTGAGCATATAGGTGTGCATCTTATTAGTCCCAGCTACTTGGGAGGCGGGGGTGGGAAGATCACTTGAGCCTAGCAGGTGGAATTTGCAGTGAGCCAAGATCATTGCCGCTGCACTCCAGCCTGGGTAACAGAGTAAGACCCTTTCTCAAAACAAAATGTCATATATGCATTAATTTACTTACATGGTGAAGTCCAACATTTCAAAAATGAAATGATGAGCTGTATTGTCCATTTGTCTACCCACTCTGCTATTTTGTGTTTTAAGGTTCATAAAGACTTTGAGTGCTGTATGTCAGTAGTCTTATTTACAGAGTTCATCCAAAGAATTTATTGAATTTAAGGATGGTTCTAATGGAAATCTATTGTGTTTTGTTATTACATGCACACCTTAAAAAAAAAGATCTCGTTTAGACATGGAGAATTTTTATTTTTCTCTACTCTTTTTTTTTTTTTTGCCAGTTAACTGAGTTACTTAATAACTCAGAAGAAGCAAAACGTGTTTTAAATCACAATCTTTAAGGGTTTTTTATCTTTAGATGAGTTTTTCATACTGAAGCACTTCTCCCTTCTGTCTTTAAAAAAGCATGTTCCTCATCATAATTGGTGTTGTATTGGTTTTGTTTCTGGATGCCTCTATTTTATGTTTTTTATTGTGTTTACAAATCTGAGGTCCTCTATTTAAGCTAACTTATTGTTTTCTTCCTTAGATATCTGCAGCGATTATATTTGGATATACTGTATATCTGAACACTTAAATGTGTGTGAGTGCAAGCAGTTTTACCTTTAGCTCTTGTTTTCCTGTTTAGATAACAAATCTCACTTTCCTTGTGTGCTTGCACTATAGGTTTGGGACTGACAATAGCTGACTAACATGTCCTGAGCTGTGAGAGGGCATAGCAAGAAGGCCTTCATGCGGTAATGACCCTTTTCAGAGACAATGGTCATCATGGATTATGCGTTTCCAATTATTTGTTCATTTATTTATTTTCTACATAACTAAATTAGAAACCTCACTGCTTCATGGCAGTTGGTTTGCTATTGCTTCCAGTTTTATTAGGGCTTCATTTTATATTAGAGCTGTTAAAAGATAACCGTTAGACAGGAATTATCTAAAGTAGATTATATGTAGCTAGGTTATGGTGCAAGGTATATGATGTGTGCAAATATGTCCACAGAAATAAATACATAGTAGGTATGTGGAATGTAAATTTAAGTCAATCATTCCGCATGGTTTAGAAATGTAAGGGGCTTTTTCATATTGTTAACTGAGTGAGATCAGTTCCCTTTATGCCCGTGAGGCTGCAGGGTTTGTTCTCACCTGCATGCACACATTAAGCCCAAATATTTCTGTTCATTCATTGTCAGATTAGGATACGAAAATAAAATTTTTCTGTTAGTTTTTTTTATATTGAGATTCCAAAGATGGTAATATTTTTATAGTATTAATGTATATATGGAAATACTTTTTTTGACGGCTAGGGTATCTTTTGTGTTTCTGTAGGACCTAGATGTGAAGGCTGGTGGAGGCTGTGTAATGACCATTGGAGAAATGCTACGATCTTTTCTCACAAAACTGGAGTGGTTTTCTACCTTGTTTCCAAGAATTCCAGTTCCAGTTCAAAAGAATATTGATCAGCAGATTAAAACCCGACCTAGAAAAATCAAGAAAGATGGGAAGGAAGGTGCTGAGGAAATAGACAGACATGTTGAACGCAGACGTTCAAGGTAATGTCACTCTTGAATTATGCTTATTTTTTATATATGTTTTATACAAAGTTAATGGTTCTGAGAAATAGTACGTTGTTAGGAATTTTACTGTTCATTTTATTAGTTTGTCACTTTTACCCCCCAAAGATTATTTTCTTCTTTTCAGGGCTTTTTCTGTAACATTATGCATCTGTAAATGAGAACAATAAACTTTTTTGCTTTGATGATTCTTGACATGGACTTAAGCATGAGGACCTGAATAAATAATGCTGTTGAAAATTACTATGAAAAGAATTTCATGTTTTATTCATTGAAATTTTCTTTCTCCCTCCGCCTTCCTTAGGTCTCCAAGGAGATCTCTGAGTCCACGGAGGTCCCCAAGAAGATCAAGAAGTAGAAGTCATCATCGGGAGGGCCATGGGTCTTCTAGTTTTGACAGAGAATTAGAAAGAGAGAAAGAACGCCAGCGACTAGAGCGTGAAGCCAAAGAAAGGGAGAAAGAACGGCGAAGATCCCGAAGTATTGACCGGGGGTTAGAACGCAGGCGCAGCAGAAGTAGGGAAAGGCATAGAAGTCGCAGTCGAAGTCGTGATAGGAAAGGGGATAGAAGGGACAGGGATCGAGAAAGAGAGAAAGAAAATGAGAGAGGTAGAAGACGAGATCGTGACTATGATAAGGAAAGAGGAAATGACCGAGAAAAAGAGAGAGAGCGATCAAGAGAAAGGTCCAAGGAACAGAGAAGTAGGGGAGAGGTAGAAGAGAAGAAACATAAAGAAGACAAAGATGATAGGCGGCACAGAGATGACAAAAAAGATTCCAAGAAAGAGAAAAAACACAGTAGAAGCAGAAGCAGAGAAAGGAAACACAGAAGTAGGAGTCGAAGTAGAAATGCAGGGAAACGAAGTAGAAGTAGAAGCAAAGAGAAATCAAGTAAACATAAAAATGAAAGTAAAGAAAAATCAAATAAACGAAGTCGAAGTGGCAGTCAAGGAAGAACTGACAGTGTTGAAAAATCAAAAAAACGGGAACATAGTCCCAGCAAAGAAAAATCTAGAAAGCGTAGTGGAAGCAAAGAACGTTCCCACAAACGAGATCACAGTGATAGTAAGGACCAGTCAGACAAACATGATCGTCGAAGGAGCCAAAGTATAGAACGAGAGAGCCAAGAAAAACAGCATAAAAACAAAGATGAGACTGTGTGAAAATATTTTGTAAAAGTGGATCACATTGAATCCTATAAATGATTAAATCTGCTTTTTTTCCCCCAAGTTGAGATTGTGCAGTAGTTCGCACTCCTCAAGCTCTCCCTGTAGGCTGCATTTTCATTTCCTCTTTTGTGTAGGGAAGTGCCTTTGTAATTCCATTTATTGCATTGGTGTTTTCACCCAATTGTTAAGTTTGATACATGATGCACAGATTGTTCTTGCATTTTTATTGTTTGTTTTTGAAATGTACAGTCTGTACATATGTCCTGAAAATGTTTTAATTCCTTTGGCATGGTTGCCATGTTGGTTAAATTTGTATAAGGCAATAAACTGCCACTAATCTATTTTTGTTTTGTAGGTGTGGGATTATGGTTTGTGTACTGAAGTTAGCATGGCTGTGCTTTTCGTAATAGAATGCTAAAGACTTTGAGAATGGAACTTGGATGTCTGTTGTAGGAGAAATATGTGCTGCCAATGTACATGAAAGCAGCATTGTAGGATTAACATTCTTGTCCACTGTATATTATCTTGGAAGGCTCTTGTTAATATGTTACACTTAATATTCTCCACAGTTACCTTTAGAGAGAATTTATGAGAAGTTAGTTTCTGATGCAGAGGTTTTTAGGCTGTGATTTCATCAAAAGTCCTTTTAGCATTCTACCTCAAAGGGACACTTAGTATGCCTAAAATTTATTCACTTAGTTTTCCTTTTTTATTTGAAAAAAATACATGACATGTAATCCTTTTTTCTTGAATTCTTTCTCAGATTTTAAAGTACTATATTAAAGAAAAAAATTAATGTCTAAAGCCTAGCATTCTTGCAGAACCCTATACTAACATGTAATTGGGAGAGGGTGGGGCAAATGAGTAGAGAAACAGATTCAAGTGTCAAGCTTCCAAAGCATTTTTATAAATGGAAAATCCTTAAATTATGAAACAGCTTGATATAGTGTCCTTTTTTTAAAATTCCAAACTTTTTTTATTGATAATGGAGATTGCTGTTTGAGTTTTTAAACTTAATCTAGAACAGAGGAGTATTAAAAGTAATGCTGTGCTGCATTATTTAAGACTATCAGCAAATTTGATAGATTGTTCTTATGACTTGTATTCTGATTACAGAGAACCATCATGAGTGTGGAATAAATACTGGATTAAATCCTTTATCCTGGGTCTTGGCTTTTCCCCCATTTGTTAACTTTTTTTTTTTTTAAACATGTTTTTATTGTGGAAATTGATGAAACGTCAGTAGAGTCGCACTTTGTGTACAGGGATGTCTTAGTTCCCAGAGGACAAGTGAATTTTAAAGAAATGCAGAGACTGGGATTGGGCATGTGGTAATCAATAATCTTTATTAGAATTCTTGATAATGGCAGTTCCGTTTGTCAGTGGTTACGTGTCACTTGATTAATTTGTTCCATGTCAAAGATGTTTATTGGGATATCTTTTACTTGGACAATATATTAGCATTTTTTAAAATTTGGACTTGAAGGAAATTTTTTAAGATAATTCACCCAGTTCTTTTTAGAAAAGAAAATAGAGGCCCAAAGTAATGTTGTCAGTGCTAGGGCTAAAACTGAGTATTCTGACAGTGTAGTGAACCTGGCACGCACATTGATGTTTGTTTTATCTCACTAGTTATACTGGCCAACTAATGCGCACTCAGAAGCCACCTTGCAAAAGTGTTAAATGGAGCAAACGAGTACACTTGCAAGAGTCCTCCATATGTGGGCTTAACATTTGTACCACTCCATTTTAGAAAAATCTCATTAAATGAATTCATCAAAAAATGATACGCTTTTTTCTTTTTTAAGAAAGTTCCATTGTGTTTTTTTTTTTTTTTTTTTTTTTTTTTTGAGACGGAGTCTAGCTCTGTCGCCCAGGCTGGAGTGCAGTGGCCGGATCTCAGCTCACTGCAAGCTCCGCCTCCCGGGTTTACACCATTCTCCTGGCTCAGCCTCCCTAGTAGCTGGGACTACAGGCACCCGCCACCTCGCCCGGCGTCAAGTGAATTAGTACTATAGACACCCAGAAGTTAGAAAACATATTGTATAATATGAAAGCCACTAGATTTGTCTTGTGTTGAAAATCCATTTTTAGCATACCTAAATTATGGTGCTACTACTTTGGATATGGTTCCATGTGAAATGTTTATCTGACTGTATTTTAGGTAAAATGTGGAAAGAATTTAAATAATTTCAAATGGAGGTGAAAGAACTATCACCTTGATTGATAGTTTGATGATAGTCACTACATTTGTTTTCTTGTGTTTTTGTTTTTTGTTTGTTTCTGTTTTTGTTTTTTTGAGATGGGCCTGGCTCTGTCACCCAAACTGGAGTGTAGTGATGCAGTCTCTGCTCACTACAACCTCCACTTCCCTGGTTCAAGTGATCCTCCGACCTTGGCCCCCTGAGTAGCTGGGACCACAGGTGCATGCCACAACCAGACCCGGCTAATTTTTTGTATTTTTGGTAGGAATGGGATTTCACCATGTTGCTGAGGCTGGTCTTGAACTCCTGGCCTCACGTGATCCACCCACCTCAGCCTCCCAAAGCGCTGTAATTGCAGGTGTGAGCCACGATGCTCGGCCCTTACGATTTTTAAATATGTTTGCTTTTGAGGAAAATTATGGTAGGTGTGAGAACATGTAAATTGTGCTAGTTATTGCTATATATATGCATGATTTATTTGGAGAGTGGCTTCCTAAGAAACTGGGAAAACAAGTGGCTATGAAAGACATCTCACATTTCTTGAAACGAGAACATTGGGACACGAGGAACATCACACACTGGGGCCTGTCGGAGGTGGGAGGGATGGCATTAGGAAAAATACCTAATGTAGATGACGGGTTGATGGGTGCAGCAAACCACCATGGCACACATATACCTAGGTAACCTGTGTGTTCTGCACATGTATCTTAAAGTGTAATTTATGCACAGAACTTAAAGTATAATTTTTAAAAAATTTAATACAGCTTAATACAATTAGCATCCTCCATCCAGTTTTGAACTCACTGAAATGATTTCACCTTTGCATGTATTAATATCTTTGCCTGTTAAAGTTCAGTTTGCAATTAAATTCTATACATGGGCTAGTATATCATCAATCTTAAACTTTTAATATAAAATGTTCATTTTAATGTTGCCTTGTTTATCTCTTACTCTGGTTTAGTTTCTCAGTTCCTCTAACGCAATGGTTCTTAACTTTTGAGTTCTGGGCCCAATTTTTAGGAATCTGATGAAAGCTACAATCCTGTCTTAAAAAAAAGTACCCCGCAGAGTGCAGTGGTTCATGCCTGTAATCCCAGAACTTTGGGAGACTGAGGCCAGTAGATACCTGAGGTCAGGAGTTTTGAGACCAGCCTTGCCAACATGGTGAAACCCCATCTCTACTAAAAAATGCAAAATATGGGCTAGGTGCAGTGGCTCATACCTGTAATCCCAGCACTTTGGGAGGCCGAGGCAGGCTGATCACGAGGTCAGGAGTTCAAGACCAACCTGGCTAACACGGTGAAACCCCGTCTCTACTAAAAATACAAAAAGTAGCCGGGTGTGGTGGCGTACACCTGTAGTCCCAGCTACTTGGGAAACTGAGGTAGAGTCGCTTGAACCCAGGAGGCAGAGGTTGCAGTGAGCTGAGATCAAGCCACTACACTCCAGCCTGGGCGACAGAGCAAGACTCCATCTCAAAAAATAAAAACAAAATACGCCGGGCATGGTGGTACGCGCCTGTAACCAGCTACTCCAGAGGCTGAGGCAGGAGAATCGCTTAGAACCTGGGAGGCAGAGGTTGCAGTGAGCTGAGATCTCACCACTGCACTCCAGCTTGGGTGATGGAGACTCTGTCTCAAAAAAAAAAAAGTACCCTAAAATTTGTGTGTAATTTCAAAGGAACTCACAAACTGCCCTAGGACTTTGGTTCTGCTCATTAACTGATTTTTTTTAAGCTATGCTTAGATGTACAGCATTTGGAAACTAATAGCATAATAAACCAGAAATTTAAGTTCCTAAGAGTACTTAGGCAGTTAGTTCCAAAGGCAATATCTATTTTGTTTTTTCACTTAAAGGTGTAGAGGGAGAAAAAATGGCAATGGTATTCACTTAATTCTCTTCCCTAAAAGTTGTCCTTTATGAATATAAAGCTTTTGGTTAGTAGAGATGAGGTCCCACTACTGGCAGTTCATACATCTTTCAACTGATGCCAACGTGCAACCTCAAACACTAGTTGACCCATTCTCAGGTGATATTGGCCAACTGATGGGCGTTGATTCTGGCCCTAGTTTGATTCTATTACATAAATACTGAAATCAGCCTTGAATGACTAAATTATAGGACCTCTAAGTAGAGATGATTTCATGTGGCAGGAAACGCTTCTTGGTAGTGTCACTCTGTGAAATTCCCCCTCCATCATTCCGTCTTATAAAGTCCCACAGCACTTTGCAAATACCTCTGAAATGGCATTTATTGGGACCATTGTCTATCAACATTTGTTATTATGGGAAACTGCATGACAGCAAGAGCACAACTGAAAAATGTTAGCGTCATGGCTGACTTAAAATCCGTTATTTGATTTCTCAGAGCATTGATATTCAAAGAATTTCTATTTACATAATCATGATCCACAATGTGTTGCACAGATATGTATCCAGGTGTGTGTGTGTTAGGGGGTGAGGGGTGCCTTTTCAGCCTATTGTATAAACAGAGAGCTGACCTTAACAGTATTTCATGTAAGCCCTGAGGTTTTGTCACAAAGATTGGAAAAGGAACTACTTATTGCAAAGAAATCCTCACATAAGCTTCCCTGATCTGCAGGTACTTAAAGTCCACCAATCTTCAGGTGGTTTTCCTTGGCTGATTCTTGTTCTGGCCGTTCTGAAGCTGAATTATTTCTCTATTTCTTGAGTCAGTGCAATTAGTCACACACATCCCTGCCCCCGCCTTCCAACAAATTCCATCAGCTGTAAACCCCTGACATCCAAAATAAACATATAATGTAAGTGAAAACAAGCAGTGCTTGCTGAGCAAATGCAAGGGAAGACCTCTTGTCTTCTCCTTCCCTCTTATTTAGAAATTTTGAAGTCAGTGTCCTGGATATTGGACTATACCAATAGAGGGAATGTCTTAAATGCAACACTCATCCAGTCAGTCCAGGTACTGGTTCAGTGAACATGTCCTGAATGAAGTGTTCCATGAGTTATGCCGAAACTTGTGCAGGGACAGCCAGTGATTTGTGGATGTGCCAGTTATCTATACATTTTCTAGCTCCACATTCACCTTTTATTTCCCTGCTTCGTGATTCTGGGCTGGGCCTTTTAAACGTTTTGCCGTTGCCAGCTGGCATAATGTTAAGCTTGTCAGTGGAGCATGCTGCAGGGAGCTGCGGCAGAGAGGTGTGCTTTGTTTTTTCTTTTTGCTTCTCCATTGTGTAGGGGCCACTGGCATGTAGAGCACCCAGCAATACATATCCCCCAGCAAATTTCAGTAGCGTCTCATTGAGAGAAGTGGGAGTTCCCCCCGTCCACAAGTCCCCCTGCCAGCTTCCCAGCAAGTTTGCTAGTGCTCCAGCAGGCAGCTGCCCAGGAATTTCAGCAGGACCTACCTCACAGGTTTCCCAGTAAGTCTCAGTGGCACCCCAGTGGGTGGCCGCCTAGCTACTTTTGTTGACACGTCTGCTCTCCGGCTCCAACCTTCAGCTTCACAACTGCACCCTCGCCAACAAGGTCTGAATCTCAGTCTTGCAAGGGAACGTCTCCCAATGTTTTCATTTTTTGTTTGTTGTTTTTTGTTTTTTCAGTTGTTGTTGTTTTAGAGCCTTGCTCTGTCACCCAGGCTGGAGTGCAGTGGCACAATCATAGCTTGCTACAGACTCAACCAGGGCTCAAGCCATCCTCCAGCCTCAGCCTCCTGAGTGGTTAGGAAGGATTATGGGCGGGTGCCCCTACAACTGGCTGATTTTTATTTTTCTTCATAGGGACGGGGTCTTACTGTGTTTCCAAGCTGGTCTCGAACTCCTGGCTTCAAGCAATCTTCCCTCCTTGGCCTCCCAAAGTGCTGAGATTACAGTTGTGAGCCACTGTGGCTGGCCACTTCCCCCAAATTTGTTCTTTTCTTGGGTCCTCTGCCTCAGCACTAGAGGTAGTGGCTGCTCCCTACATCCACTATTACTGTATTTTTTTTAGAGTTCTCTTTACCTTTAGTAGTTAACCCCATTACTAGTTAATAATTGTTTGTTTCAAACTTTCCCTCTTGGAATTACTGTGTGTTTTCTGTCTCTGGACTGGATGCTGAGTGATACAACGTATTAAAAATGATGCCAATCATATGGATGCTGCCTCCTTTGGCTAGCTGATGAAGTAGTTTAGTATAAAGGGCTCAGCCCAAGAAGTTTGTTGAGAATTATGTAAGTGAATCAGACAGGCTTCTTTCAGAATTTTGACTGAAAACTAAGAATTGGGCAGTCCTTTTAAGAGTGGACAAGATGCATAGTTGTCTTACAACAGTAACCATGTAAAAGAGTCACCGGACCCTGAAGCTACCTTATTTCCTGCTGGCTTTCTAGTTTTTTCCTACTCTGGTCAGTGGATATCCTTGCAATTTTTCTGTTTTCCCTAAGGTGGCCTGAGTTTCTCTTCCCCGGGATCCAGGAGCCTAAGTCTGGTTTCTTTTATTGTAATAATCAGGAATCCCTGATCAGTAAGGGTCTTCCTGATATTTTCTAACATTGAGTTTTTAATCTGTTTATCCTTTTTAGTACGAGCAAGAAAATATCATCTACTTAATTTGAGCAAAGAAGAAAAAAAGTGGAGTTTGTTTGTGATAAAAAAGTGGGGTTTGTTTCTTTGTTTGTTTGAGACATGGTTTGCTCTGTGGCCCAGGCTGGAGCACAGTGGCACGATCATGGCTCACTGCAGCCTCAGCCTCCCGAGCTCAAGTGATCCTCCCACCTCAGCCTCCCAAGTAGCTGAGACTACAGGCACACACCATCACACCTGGTTAATTTTTTGTATTCCTTGTAGAGATGGGGTCTCACTGCGTTGCCCAGGCTGGTCTGAAACTCTTGGGCTCAAGTAATCTTCCCACCTTGGCCTCCCAACGTGCTGGGATTACAGGCATGAGATACCATGCCTAGCCCAAAAAGGAAGTTTTATACAATTCCTTTTTTTTGATGGAAATGGTCTGCCCTTGGCAGAAGGGGGATGTAAGGGCATGGTGGAAGACTACTTTATGAATTAGGGCCACTAAAAATCTTGCAGTTTCCAATTTTTTCCTGGACAGTTAATCCTACTCTATATTCCTCCTATATCCCTAAACATTTCTTTTTTATATCCCCTACAATGGCTACTTCAAATTTTTACTAGTTTCTAAAGTTCCTACTCCATCTCCATATTCATTTCATATTCATATTCACTGCAGCCTTGACCTCCCTGGGCTCAAGCACTCCTCCCACCTCAGCCTTCCGAGTAGCAGGGACTACATGCACACACCATCACACCTAGGTAATTTTTTATATTTTTGGTAGAGATGGGGTCTCTCCATGTTGCCCAGGCTGGTCTCAAACTCCTAGGCTCAAGTGATCCACCTGCCTTGGCCTCCCAAAGTGTTGGGATTATGGGCATGAACCACTGCACCTAGCCACCTCTCTCTATATCTTTCTGTTACATGTCTTAAATTCTGCCGTTGGCTAATCTACCTATGCACCAGATCACATTCACTTATTCATTCATTTGTGTGGTTGACTGCCAATCGTTCCCCAATAGAGATTGCTGGCATGTATCGTTAGTCTCTTCTATCTCCTCTCACTGAATTCTGCTGCTTAGAACTTTGATGTGATAACCGGAACTTTATCTTGGACAAAGAAGAAGGAGGGCCTCATCCTAGGGAAGGCAGACTAAAGAGGAAAAAGGAGGCTGGGTCTCTCAAGACTCTGTGGAATAGAATTGCCATGCGACTCCTGGAGGCTTTGCCTCTACTATTTTATATCAGGAAGAAACTTCTGGTTAAGCCACTGTTACAGGTTTTCTGTCCGCTCTCAGCAAAACCTAATCCCGACTAATCACAGTTTTGATATCTGGAATTGCACACGAAGTAACAGAAGCTAAAATAGTGTGTGTGAGCTTAGTGAAGGAGGTTGGGTGTCAGGAAGCATGGACACAGTTACGTGTGGGCTGGAAAGCGTATGATTCTTGTATGGAGCATCCTCACATTTTCTCCCTCTTCCATTCCAGACTATTTTCTTTATGTTTTATTTTCAGTCCCTCTCCTGGCCTTTGCATTATTTACTAATCTTAAATTTCTTGATATTACCTTATTAATACACTAATAATGTTTAAATAGACTTACTCTCATAGCTGTTTCCTCTCTTGGTTGTCTTAGCTCCATTCCCTTCAGTATCAAAATTCATGCATTCATTGCTTTGCGGAATCTCATTCCTGAAGGGAGAATTTCAGATAGCTGGTAAATTTAGTCATTCAAAGCTTTAAAGTAAATTCATATTACAAAAGCAACCACTTTATTTGCATTGTTTCCCGATGGAACAGTTCAGTGATAACACTCATTACCTATTTTGACAACCAAGAAGTTGACATTAGCCAGAGATGGTTGCTAACACAATAGTTATCTTTCCTAACTCATTTCTTTGAAATCATTGTACTTCCAGACCATTGTTTCCCTCTCTTTCCTGAATCCCGTAGGTCCTATAAAACACATGTCATCAGATTACACCATCTACTGTCCCTCAGTTGTCTATATCATCCATACCCGAAAGATACTCCCCTAATATTTTAATACTTACAGAGTTTAATAGATGGCTCAATACCTCTTTCACCACTCTTGCCATAATTCTTAGTGATTCCAATACCCATTGAACAATCCTTCCAATACTCAGACCTCTCAATTTTTTGAATGCCTGACCTCTAATGATATTTTTCCTCCATCTGACCTCGGCTGTCAGTTCCCATGGTTACATCACAGACCTGGCCATCATCAATAACTGGCACTTCTCCACGGTTTCCATTTCAAGCATCCCATTCTCTAATCACCAACTCCTATATTTCCTGCTTACTTTCTCTAAGATACTCTACAACAATTCTTTAACTCCCTCGGGTCTCCATTCTATTCCATTCTATCCTGCCAACCTTTCATTCCATTGCAGCACCTTTAGCCTCCGTTGCAGTGAGTTATTACAAACCACAGTTCCTTGCTTACCCAGCTTAGTTTCCACTGTACAGTATTATAAATCACATTCTTGTAAACACTCTTAACTCCCTTGCTGCGGTCTCCATCACACTTGTCTAGTAACACCCCAATCCAAGTTAGATACTACTCTCTGTCTACTCTGTGCCTGCACACAAGTGACTGAACACGACTGGCCCTGTTTACCATCACTCCCAATGACCCACTTGAGGGGTTTGTGCTGCCTGCCTCTGGAACTGTGGGCTTCGGCAAACTTCTTTACATGTTGCGCCCTAGGTGCCTCTGTTGCCCTGGTGTACACCATGGTGTACCATCCAGACCTCCCCTCCAGAGCTGTCCTGAATCCGGGCCAGGAGCACTAACATTCCTTTATCCACCAATCATTGGATGTAGGTGGCCCAGGGAGCAGGTATGACTTTAAGCCAGGCAGCTCTCATGAGCCAAGGGCAGGTCTGTGAGAGACTGAGCGGGAGCTGTCAACCACCAACACTCTCTGCTGCTGGGGGCATAAGTGCACAGGCTGTTCTAAGCAAGCTGCTCCCTCCTCAGGGCCTTTGTACTTGCTTTTCCTTCTGTTTGTATGTTCTTTTCCTAGGTTTCCAAAGGATGCACTTCTTCACTTCCCTTAGGCCTTTGCTCAAGCATCTGGTTGCCAGAGAGGTCTTCCCTAACAGCTGTGTTCTCTCCTATCACTCCAGTTTTTCTTCATAACATTTAGCAACACTCGACATATTTTATTACTTTAGCTGCTTAGTTTGGCCTTCCTTTGCTAGAGTACATGCTCCAAGAGGACAGGGTTCCGGTTTGTTTGTATTTCCCATGTCCTGAATAGTTCCTTGTCTTCATTAGGTCCTCAATATGTCAATATATATTCGTTCGGTGCAAAAATTGAAATGCCTTAAATTCATAGTAGTCAGCTCATGAGGCAGAGCAGTTTAGTGGAAGGAGTTTAGGGTTTTGGAGTTAGACTGATATTTGAAAACACCTTTATTTAGATATAAGTAGCTTGTAATAAACTGCACATATTTAAGACATATTTGGACATATATATACACTCAAAGTCACCACCACAGTTCAGATAATGAGCATGTTCTTCATCCCCAAGAGTTTCCTCTTACACTTTTGTAATCCCTCCTTCCTGCCATTCTCCATCCCCAGGCAGTCACTGATTTGCTTTCTGTTTTTAAGAGTAGTTTGCATTTTCTAGAAATTTATATAATTGGATCAAACCATCTGTATTCTTTTTTGTGTCTGACTTTTTTTAGATTCATCCATGTTTTTGTGTGTTCCTTTTCTTGCTGGGAAATTTTTCATCTGTTTATTACTTACTTTGGCTGACAGACATTTGGTTTGCTTATAGTTTGGGGATTATTAAAAATAATGCTACTGTGAATATTCATGTATGTTTTTGTATGGACATATGCTTTCTTTTTTTTTTTTTTTTTTTTTTTAATCAGTACCTAGGAGTGAAATGGTGAGGTACGTGTTTAACTTTTTAAGAAACAGCCAAATTATTTTCCAAAATGATTGTACCATTTTTCATTATCAGGTATGAGATTTCTGGTTGTTGCACATCCTTGCCAGCACTTAGTATACACAGCATTTCTAATTTTATTATTTGTTATTTATTTGTTATTTGAGACAAGGTCTCATTCTATTGCCCAGGCTAGGGTACGGTGATGCAATCATGGCTCACTGCAGCCTTGACCTCCTGAGTTCAAGTGATCCTCCCGCCTCAACCTCCCAAGTAGCTGACACTACAGGCACGTGGCACCATATCCAACTAATTTTTTAAAATTTTTTGTACAGACAGGGTTCCATGATGTTGCCCAGGCTGTTCTCTAAACCCCTGACCTCAAGTGATCCTCTTGTTTCGGTCTCTCAAAGTGCTGGGATTACAGGCATAGTGACTATCACCAACTTCTAATTTTAGACATCCAATAAGTATGTAGTGGTATCTCACTGTGATTTTAATTTGCATTCTGTGGGCCAGGCGCAATGGCTCATGCTCATAATCCCAGCACTCTGGGAGGCCAAGGTGGCCAGATGGCTTGAGCTCAGGAGTTTGAGACCAGCCTGGGCAATATAGTGGAACTTCATCTCTACAAAGAATACAAAAATTAGCCAGGTGTGGTGGTGCACACCTGTGGTCCCAGCTACTGAGGAGGCTGAAGTGGGAGGATCATTAGAGCCTGGGAGGTCAAGGCTGCAGTGAGTTGTGATTGCACCACTACATTCCAGGTTCGGTGACAGAATGAGACCCTGTCTCCAAAAAAAAAAAAAAAAGCTATTTTGCATTCTGCTAATGACTAGTGATGTTGAGGATTTTTTCCATGCCTTTATTTTCCATGAGTATGTCTCCTTTTGTGAAGTGTTTGTTCATATCTTTTGCTCATTTTATAATGAGTTGTTTTCTTATTACTAGATTTTGAGAATACACACACACACACACACACACACACACACACAGAATACAAGTCCTTTATAAGATACATATTTTCCCCCAGTCTGTGGCTTATTTTTTCATTCCCTTAATAGTGCAGAAATTCTTCATTTTAATGAAGTTCAATTTATCAAATTTTTAAAGTGGATTCTGCTTTTAGTGTTGTATGTAAGAAATCTTTGCCTTACCCAACATCACAAAGATTTTCTTTTATGTTTTTTTTTTCTGGACATTTTATAGTTTCAGGTGCTACATTTAGATCTACGATCCATTTTGAGTTCATGTTTTAATATGGTGTGAGGTACGAATCAAAGTTTATGTTTTCTGCATGTGGTTATCCAGTTGTTCCAGCACCATCTGTTGAAAAGTCTATTCTTCCTCCTTTGGATTGCCTTGTATCTTTGTTGAAAATCAATTATCTATATATGTGTGGGTTTATTTTTGGACTCTCTGTGCCATTGATCTATTTATCTATCTTCATGCCAATACCACCCAGTCTCTATTTTATTTTAGCTTTATAGTAAATCTTAAAGTCAGGGAGGGTAAATGCAGTTCTTTTCCCTTTTTTGTAATTCTATCTTGGTTGAAAGTAGAGATCAGACTGATGCATTTTAACTCTAGTTCGATCATTTAATTCTTGTGTGATTTCAGACAAGCCAATTAATTATGTTTATTTAATTTATTTATCTGTTCACTGTTAAAATTTTACACTGTAATTCTTAGATTAAATGCTAATTATTATTAAAAGCATGAACTAGGAAGACAGCTCTGGAAATAAAAGAAACTAGCCAGGCACAGTGATGCATATCTGTAGTCTTAGCTACTCAGGAGGCAGAGGTGGGAGGATTGCTTGAGCCCACGAGTTGGAGGCTGCTTGGCAAAATAGCAGGACCCTGTCTCTGAAAAAATGAAAGAGAAAAAAAAGGTACTGGAACTGCAGAGTGGTATGGGAGATGGGTAAATGTAACGTGCTCACCAGGGACCTCTCCCTTTCTTTCTCAGTACAGACACACGCTCCTGCCCTTTCGTATTCCATGTTGAAGTTTGATAGCAAATTCTTCCTGACAGTAGGACTAATCACTCACTTTGAAGTAAAAGAACAACAACAAATAAAGGTGAAAAAGAAAAATAAAACTGGTCAGCATCCCCGAGTGTAAAATAATTACTCTACCACATCAACAATTTTCTGTGCAGCTTTCTAACGTTTTTATTTAGACAGAAATTGTTTTAAAAAGAAGGTTACTTTGAAACCAAGGTTACAGTAGCTTTTTGGCCTGCTTGGCGTGGCTTTCTCCAACTCTCTTCTTCTCAGTTTTTGCAATACCTGTCCCTGCCAGTCTCCAAGTGTCCCTAGTTACAGGTCAGCGCCACACTGAAGGGGAGGAGCTACTTCCTAGGGTCTCTTCCCAGCATCACAGCCCCACATCACAGCCCCACATCCCAGCGACCAACGGTGTTGTACTCCTGGGGGCCAAAGAGGACCCTGATTGCTTTGTTTTGTGCCATGTGAGTACTATGTCCAACAGGATGGCTGGTGGACGGGAGACATGTTTGACCTTGATTGGATTCCTTCTTATCTGTCTGAAAATGGTGAGTTCATCATTCCAACTGCCCTCAAATATTTAGGGGAAAAAGAAAGACATTATTTTTCTCTCCTTTTTTTTTTTTTTTTTTTTTTTTTTTTTTTTTTTTTTGAGGAGTTGGGGAATGGGGAGATAGAAATTGAAATTCTTTTCAAAAGTTCGTACCCAGGTTGTATATGTTTGCGTGTTTGAAATTTAATACCATATACTAGAGAAAGAAAACAAGATTATCATTATATTTTAAGAACAAAGATTTCTGAAAAATCTGTCAGCAGCTACTGACTTAGTTCAATAGGCAGATTCAAAGGGCAAAGAAATGAAATAGTAACGGGATCTGCCTCCAGCCTCTAAATTCCGTTTAGAGTTGCTTTGCAGTAGATTGGGGTGCTGGGAAACGATTTGTGTGGAGAAATACTTGTATGGATCGAAAGACTGCTCACATTAGGTATAAAAATGTTGCGATTAACTTATTACCGCTTTTACTCCTGTTTTACATTTGTTCAAGTGGTGTTTTTCTGTATGGTTCTAATTTTCTAAACTTTCCTTTTCAGGTTGCTTCAGCAAAATCAGGTACAATTTTCTGACATGAAAGTTCTTCTTCTTTGTATTTGATTTTAATTTCCATTGTTAATTTATGGGCTACCCTGAAATCTAAAGGCTCTATGAGAAAAAAAATTCAATATTTTCTGAGCACTCACACTGGGTGCTAAGCACTATACTGGGTCCTGGGGAGTTGATAATTGGTAAGACAAATAAATGGATTGAACTTGAAAGACAAATCTTCAGAAAGTGTTCTTGCTGAGTACTGTAATGTATACAGTCATGTAGGCATGCATTTTCTCATATACAGTTAGCCATGTGTGAAATATTACAATGATCATCATTCTAGCTAAGATATTGTACAGAGTCCAATTTATATAAATGTTCTTGTTTTTGTTCCGGGGAATTAGAGGAAAAATGAGAAATGCTATCTTTGATTAAATTGGCAATATTCCCTGCTTTAAAAAGGATTTTATACTTCTAATATTACATATTTAAAATAGAGACAACAGTCACTCAGGGCTGAAAGGGGGCCCTCTTTTAAAAATATTTGATCTCCATCTTTCTTAAGTAGATAACTGAAGGCAAAAATAATTTATCTAGAGGCCCCTCCTAGCTCATTTGTGCTAGAAATCTAAATACCTAGAATGGAAATTTATTTTTAGGAGGATTTAGCTTATCTCTAAGAACCACATAATATCAACCATATCACCAATAAATTCTCATAGTGATTTGACATAAATTAGAAAAATTTGCATTTATTATTTTGTCTACACCACAGAAAAAGAAGTGAAATCAAGACAGTTAAAAAATTTGATGTAGATGTATGTCTGAGCCATGAAATTTCATAAAATTCATACATATACAGTAAGTTTTTAAAAATTTCTATTTCCTGGCCAGGTACCAAGGCTCACACCTATAATCTCAGCACTTTGGGAAGCCAAGATGGGAGGATTGATTGCTTGAACCCAGGATTTCAAGACCAGCCTGGGCAACATAGCAACACCCCATCTCTTTAAAAAATTATTATTTCTTGCTTTATTCTTATTTACTTGTCTTATTCTTGAGAGATCTTTAGGATTAGCCAGGAAACTATAGGAAGGACTGTTTGGCTATACACAAAGTGGCTTTTTAAATAAGTGGCCTTTGGGTGGACTAAATCTAACTGTGCCATCTCTTACAAGGTCCCAGCACACCCAGGACACATCAAGCCCTCAGAACAGGACGCTTTTCGGTCCTCACAGCATCTGCCCTATTCTAGAGAAATGGTGGGTCAGGCTAAGCTAGTGATGCTGCTGCTAATTGACTCAATTGCTAATTGAGTCCTGACTTTTCAATAGATGGAATGTGTATTAGCTACACTGTATAGAAGGTTTTATTTTTTGTGTATGTATTTTGATTCTCTTTGGGCTCTGGTATTGCTGTGTATCTGTGTCTGGTCACTGGGGCCTCATGGGCTAATTTAGATCTCTTTGAGCTGGTGGAATGCACAGACACTGAGAACCAAGGGGTTTCATTTTTGACTGATCGGAGTGGTTGGTTGTACATCTAGGGAATAAAGTTTTCTCTTTCATCAGTCCAGTCAGTGGGCTAACCATAGAATTAAGGAAGAGTAAGGAACTGCTGCTACTTTATGGACTTTACACTCAAGTTTCTCATCTATTAAAGGGCAACATACTACATAGGGGTTGATCTTCTTTCATTGTTGATGCTGGTCAGAGCCTGCCCTAAAACCAGGTGTAAAACAGACAATCTGTCTCTCCAGCCTGTGTTTGCCCCACACTCCTCAGAATCCCATTTTCACAGGACCTCTCCATGGCAGTGCCATATGGTCTGGCTTTTCCAAACCCATCAAAATTTACTTGTCTTGGCTTATACACAAACATACACACACACACTTTCCAAGTGCCCTAACACACACTATTTCACTTAATCTTTACAACAATCCTAAAATGCAGGTATTTTAAATTTCAAAGTAAATCCTAATATGTAGGTATTAATAATCCGTATTTGTCAAGGAAGGTAACAAGTCTAGAAGAGGTACAATGACTTGCATGCCTTCACACACAAAAGTAAATAGCAGGGCCAGGGCTCAAACCCAGAGCTCCTGAATCCAAACCCTTTGCTATTTTCCCACTACACAACCCTGAGTTTCATTCTGTGATACTGGCTTCCTGCATTATGACTTCCAAGCAAATGTGCCTCTCCTAGATCAATTCCATGAGACCAGTTTTGTGAAGCCCTCGGGCCCTGTGACAGGCCTGTGGGGAGAGGGTCTGTGTCATGCTAGCCTTTTAGATGCCTTTCAAACCACTCCGTGAATGCATGATCCGGCCTCCTGTGTCTGTGGCTAGTTTGGTTGTCATTTTCCCAGGAAGTTAGTTCATTCCAATGAACAGAACTGGTAACATAGGAGATAAGATTAACGGTGGGGACAGAGGAAACAGAAGATGTTGAGAGATACCAGAAAATTAGAGGAAAGAAGGCATATAGCACAGGATCATTAGCTGGGGGAGCAGAAGAGGGGTGTGTGTGTGTGTGTGTGTGTGTGTGTGTGTTGGAAGAGGGAGCCCCTGCTGGGACTTTCCGTTCTGCAGGAGAGAGAGGGAACGTAGCCCTTTCCTATGGAATTGGCTTCCACTGGCAAGTGGCTCTGACAAGCAGGCCTGAGACTTTCCCCCAGTGTATATAACTGAGACTTTCCCCCAGTGTATATAACTGTCATAATTTTCTTTCAATGGCAAAAGAGACTATCCTGGGTGATGTTCAAGGAATGTCTGGCCAGGGCACAGAGGAGACTTTGTTCATTTTTGCAGCATGGTGATTTCTGAGATGCTGCCAAAGCTAACTCTCTGGGCTGTTGGTACAGAAAGAGAAAGTTGTCTGCGTCGTGCACATAGGGACTTGGCTCTGGGAGAAGGGGAGCTGATACTGGAGAATCACCTGTCTTTACTCCTCCCTCTTTGCCCTATAGTTCTGCCTGTTTGTCTTCCCTTTAGTTTTAGTTTTGTCAAATTCCCTATATTTGACATATAGTGATTTTACCCAGCAAGTGGAGTACATTAAACCTGAAAGGCCAAGTGCCAGTTGCAAATAAAGCCCAGCTATTTTTGTTTGACCTTTTCTTCCACTTGGATCTCCTATATCCAAGACATTTTTGCGTCTATGGAATTTTGTAAAGTAGTCAATCTGAGGACTGTGCTATAGCTCCTACTCCATACTCCTGAGTGTAGGAATGCCTTGTGTAAACCCATGACATAAGCATTCATATCTCCCTGGCAAACCATAGCCTGGCCCATCACATTCTTATGCTGAGGCAGATATTGTGATAGAGAAAGGGAAAATAAAGTTTACTTTTATTTTGTATGGAAGAATCTGAGAATTATTCCACTCTGATAATATGAAAGAAAGTGCTATGGAGTAATTATAACAAAGAACTCGATCCTCCCTCCTTCCTCCATTGGATTAAATGTTATCTGGAAAACGTGCAAAGTGCATGAGAGAGTGACCACAGCCATGGGGCACAGGCAGGAGGAATGGAGATGAGTCCGGCTGGAGGCAGTGGGATGGCTGTGGGACCCAGAGGGGAGATCAATGGCAAAGCAGCCTACAAAATTCACAGAATGCCCAACTGGAGTAGAATCCTCTGGAAGAAAGCCTCTCAATTATTCTCTCCGTCTTCCCAGAGTTCTTTCCCGTAATTACTTCCCATTCTTATTTAGCTCTTTTAAAAGTACAAAATGTGCAAATTACCCCACAGGCAACTGGGGAAAACTTTGAAATACCATCCCTGAGTGAGAGGTTTGAGCTTTCTGGATCTCTTCTGGAGAGTAGCTTTGTCTTTCTTTTTCTCTGTTTTTCCTTGATCTGGATAATAAGGGCAAAGCTTATGTCTGAAGGAAAGCATGAGAATGATTTAGCTTGAAGAATAAAATGATGAAAGAAGTCATTCTTGTAGGTGTCTTGGCTAATGTACAACTCTAAAACCTCTTTCAGCTCCTGAAATACCCACTATTGATCAGGCATATTCAAAAATCAGCAACAGTATCACTGTAGAATGGGCTACAGTGCCGGGTGCCACCAGTTACCTCCTCACAGCTGAAGATGGGGACACAGTCATTGAAACAATGGTGGCCAATTCCCCAGGCACTG
Source organism: Theropithecus gelada (assembly GCF_003255815.1). Classification (NCBI taxonomy): domain Eukaryota; kingdom Metazoa; phylum Chordata; class Mammalia; order Primates; family Cercopithecidae; genus Theropithecus; species Theropithecus gelada. The sequence continues at coordinate 904,900 of NC_037668.1, forward strand.
TGACGGGACTAAAGGCTGCAACCTTGTACGAAATCACCATCAGATCCATCAGTGCTGCTGGGAGAAGCCAGGCATCACCTCCAAAGCAGGCAAAGACAGGTAGCTTGATGGATGCTCATCCTCTGTTGAGTGTTTGCTTGTGACTTGGATCAGTTATTCTGGTGCTGCAAATGCAGAATGTGATTTGGTGTCACATGAGTGCCTACAATTCAAGGCCCAGAAGTGAAAGCTACCAAATGATGCTGTTTGAGAATTCAGCTATCTGTGGAGGAGGTGGCATTTAAATGCCAGATGCTTTGCTTTGGAAAATAAAGCCCATTTCTGGGCATCTTTAAAAGCATCCCAGCTTTTAAATCTCTGAAATAGGGATTTCTGGTTTTAACATGCCAAATGAAGAACACAGAGAAGGGATTTTGCTGCACTCTGACCATATGGCATATATGTTAACAAAACAAATAAAAGCATTTGGAGTTTGTCATCAGCATTACTGAAATTGATTTGATAAATTTGTACCTAGGCATATTTCTGAAAAGTTATGTGCACGTTAAAATAGTGTAACCCCTCATTTTCCCATTGATTTATATTATGATTATAGGAATGTTTGATCTAATTTCTGACCAACTTCAGTTAAAAGTAGTGTCTGATATTTAGCGTTTCTCTGTTTCCCATTCCTCTGCCAAGTTATTTATAGTTAGTATACACTTAAATAGCAATTATTTAATGAAACTTTGTTGTGAATGCTCTTATAAAGTAAATAATTATTGTATATTATGGATATCAATTTACTTGCTTCTAAATTTGAATTATCCTCTATTGGACTTTGGTAACACAAATGCATGTTTTTATTTTTTTAGTGTTGGCTGCACCAATTCTTGAAGTAAGCTCTCCAAGTTCAGACTCCATTCTTGTGCAGTGGGAAGCTGTATATATGGCAATTGGATTCTCTGTGTCCATTATGCAAGCCAATGGCTTGGGGAGTATATGGAAAGAGAATACTACAAACACCTCCTTGACATTCACCAGTTTAGAAGCTGGGACTCTCTACACCATAAAGGCCTATGCATGGAATGCCAACGGAATCCCTGGGGACGACTCCACCTGCAATCAAAGAACAAGTAAGAACTTCTCAGCTCAGCCTCGAACAATTTTACTTTTGATTAACGTGGGGGGCTGTGCGTTGCAGCCATCAAGAGCAGTGTTACATGACAAGTACAGAGCAGCTGGCAGCAGCTATTTAAATTTATTATGAAGTTATTTATAGTGCCTTGTCTTTTCCTCCTCGGTAGTTTAAACGCTTCCTGCATGGATAAAGAAATGCTACTCAGAATGCACACAGCATGGCACCGCCCTCTAATATCCAACTCAATTTCAGCATTCACATTCGACATCACACAGAAGAAGGTGATTCTTGTTAGGTTTACCCATCACCCCTTGTCCCTTTCTGGGTTCAGGCCAATTAGTATAAGAATTGGGCCAAATAGGAATTCATTTGTTCTGCAGATACTGAGTGACAGTGTGCCAACTTTGAGCTGGCATTGTTCTAGAGATACGGCAGCAAGCAGAGCAAGGTTTCTGCAGGCACAGGATGCTGTAAGGATCCTGCAGTGGAATTAGTGTTTCAGATCTGTTTCCCAGAGGCCTCAGCTTGGGCCTGAAGTCAGCATGGGGCTTCCCACTACTGCTCCTCCAGCTGTGGGAAGAAGCTGGAGCTTGCGGTGCGTTTTCTCACCGTCCCACCCAGAGGTCCCCCAAGCAGAGGATACCCTGCAGCATTACAACTGGAGGTCCAAATTGAGCTGCTGGAGTGAGCCGAGAGAGAGAGAGAGAAAGAGAGAGAGAGTGTGTGTGTTTTCTTTTCTTGAGGCAGAGTAAGCCATCCACTGGCAATGTAACCTAAATAGACACAAGACTCTCACCAACCAGATTAGCTGTTTCACCACTTGGGAAGGACGCAGGAAAGGAAGGAAAGAAACCAGAAATGTTCTCTCCAACTTTCCCTAAGTTTGGAGGGGAATGGAAGCCCCGTAGTCTATGGGCCAAGGCAGAATGTAGGGAGAAGAGAGGGGTTTGCCGCCTTTTATACTATTTCCCTAGGAAGGTTGTATAATAATAGCCCTGAGGTGATTCATGACAGGCTTGGTGAGTCAGGATGTCTGTGACAAGTCAGTCTCCTTGGGCCTTTTCCTAGGCTGGCTGGCTTTCCTTCTTCCCTCCTTCCCTTATCTTCCCTTCCCATCCTTCCCTTTCCTTTCCCTTTCACACTGCTTTTTTCTTTCCACATTTGTTAAGGGCCCACTGTGTGCTGGGCATAGGTTAGCTGATGGGAATACAAAAGCAAATAAAGCATGATCCCTCCATTCAAAGAATGGATTATGTCAAAGGAGAGACCAGTGGTGAGTCAGCGTTTCCAGTTTCACCTGACCAGTGCTTTGGCAGAAGGCTGCAAACACAGCAAGGCACAGGAGGGAGCATCTTCATCAGGCTGGGGCACTGAGACAGCATCCCCTAGAATAACTTGCTTCTTAAAGACTTCCCCTTCATAGGTTTACCCATGTTTTACAAAGCTTTACAGAGTTTAGATTTCACCTCTGGATTAGTTTCCTCGGGCTGCTGGAACCACAAACTGGGTGGCTTGAACAATAGCAATGTTTGGTTTCCTGGTTCTGAAGGCTACGAAGTCTGAAATCAAGGTGTCGGCTAGGTTGGTTCCTTCGGGGGGATGTGAGGAAGAGTCTGTTCCAGGCCTCTCTCCTTGGCTTATAGATGGTTATCTTCACATTCACATGGAATTTTTCCTATATATGTTTATCTGTGTCCAAATTTCTTCTTTTTTATAAGGAAATCAGCCATATTGGATGAGGGCCCACCCTAATGATTGCATCTTACCTGATTACATCTGCTATGACCCTATTTCCAAATAAAGCGACATTCTGAGGGTACTATGGGTAAGAACTTCAACATATGAACTGGGAGGGAACCCAAGTCAACTCATTACAGGCTCTCACTACTTTACCTATTTTTCCTAGTTCTCCCATGCTCCCTGTGGGAAAAGCAAGTTGCCCTAAAACACTGCAGGCTACCCCTACCAGCCTTGGGCCCAGCACTTCCCTAAAGCAGACCTGCCTCTGCGGACAAGCTTACCATGTAGTGGGAAGGGGCCTGTCGAGATGGCCCACAGGAAAAACATGGCAGGTGCCTGCCTTACAGAGAATGAGTTAGGTCCTCATGTCCTCAAAGAGGCCTTCCCGGCTGGGCGTGGTGGCTCACACCTGTAATCACAGGACTTTGGGAGGCCGAGGCAGGTGGATCACGAGGTCAGGAGATTGAGACCATCCTGGCTAACATGGTGAGACCCCGTCTCTACTTAAAATACAAAAAATTAGCTGGGCGTGGTGGCGGGCGCCTGTAGTCCCAGCTACTCAGGAGGCTGAGGGAGGAGAATGGCGTGAACCCGGGAGGCAGAGGTTGCAGTGAGCAGAGATTGTGCCACTGCACTCCAGCCTGGACAACAGAGCGAGACCCCGTCTCAAAAAAAAAAAAAAAAAAGGTCTTCCCTGTTTGCCCCAGACATGTCCAGAGGATGCTGGTCTCTGCTCACAGACTGTTTAAGCAGTTTCCTAAGGCCTGCTGCTTGGGCGTTATTACAGCACAGATTCCAAAGAACTGAGGCCAATTTCTTCCCTCCCCAGGCCAGGACACCTCCTTATGCTTTTTAATGTGGTAAGTCTTAAGAAAGGAAGGCATATTTACAAGAATGTAGGGTTAAGTGTTTTGGAGACACTAAAAGACTGCCTTAATATGTATGCATCACACTTGATACCTTCCTTCCTTCCTTTTGATGGTGAATGGAAAGAAAATCTGCTCCTCTAGAAACGATTATGACCGAAAAGCTATTGCAGTAAAAGTTGTAGCAGATGTCAAAAGTAAAGAAGGGATATGTTCAGTTTCATTGATCAATGACAGAAGATATTTGACCTCTAACTTAATAATAACATACCCACGTGGCCCTTTTAGTTCTTCCCATTAATAATTTCATTTAATTATTTTAACTACTTATTAAATAATGCCTTAATCCATTCAAAATATGTCTTTTAGCACCTATAGGTGTTAGACATGGATCTTGTTAGATCTATTTATATATGAGAAAAAATTAAATTACAAAAAGGGTAAACAATATGGCCAATGCCACACATAACTTTATTATGAGTTTGTATAGTAGCAGATGTATTACCAGTTCCCAGGCATCATCCTAAATCCCAATTTTATGCTTTGGACACTTGTAATTATCCAACTACTGGGTATCTTATCCTCCAGTCTCTGCAACACTGTTATGCCAACTCTTACTTAGTTTGTAAGGCTACTACAAAATCTTAATTGTTTCTCAAAAATGTAGGTCCTCAGGCCCCTGCCAACATTCAAGTCTCTTTCGATAGTGGAGCTCTGAAGGCATCTTTTTCATGGGCACTGGCAGAAGGAGCTTTCAATTATACTGTGATGGCTTTGAGTGACTCTTCAGAGCTGACCTGCAGCACAGCTTTCAGTTCCTGCACCATCTCTTCCCTCCAGTGTGGAACTGAATACATGATTTCAGTTTCAGCAAGTAATGATGCTGGATCTAGCAAATCATCTTCAACAGTGACCCTGAAAACTGGTATGTAAACAAGAGTGAGATTGCTGTAGGACTTGCAGCAGTGACTGCTATAAGGGAGACATTCACTGACAATGTTTCTGAATACTCTGGGAAAATATGAAAATGAAAGCCTGGTCTAAATGAAAGCATTGAGTTGAACATTCTCATGAGTTTGAATAATACTGATAGTGAAGCGAGATATTGTGTATTGCAAAAAGCACTTTTTGGAAAATTAGGAGGCCTGGTTTCTATTCCAGATCTTTCATTAATTAGTTTTTTCTTTTTCCTTTGTAAAGCTGAGAAAATTCTAAGATCTGGTTTGAGTTGTACACAGCTCTAACTGTGCGTACAGATAACTGTGTCTTCTTTACATCATGTCTCATGTCCTAGGCTTGGTGGGAGCTGCCATTTTTTTAAGATAAAGACAGGATATTTCTAGTTCTGAATATATGTTTAGATATCTTTCCATTTTCATTCTTATCAGAGCGATAACCACATACACACGTGGAGGTTGACTCCTCTATTTAGAAATATCTATGTGTCTCGGGGATGGAAACTAACAATTAATGAAACTAACACTTAATGAAGACCTACTATGTCTCTGGCGCTATAAGTATATTATTTCATTTAAATCTCATGATAACTCAGTGAGGTGGGTTCTATTATCTCTTTTTTTTAGATAAGAAAATTGAAGCTCAGAGAAGTTAAATAATTTTCCCAAGGGCACACTGATAATAAGCAGTAGAGCTGAGATTCAAGCTGCTCAAGTTTGCCTAATTCCAATGATTAAAGCCAAAGAAAATGTCGACAACTACAATAATGTCTACTTTATCTCACAGTCAGTTATGTCATTCTAAGTTTAAAAAAGCTTCTGAATAGGAAGAAAAGGAGCTATCCCCAAGTTGATGCACTCCATTCCACAGGAAAAAAAAAATAAAGCTATTCTTTCAGGCCCGCACTCTCTTATAGTTATGTTAAATTAAGGTCAATGATAACAAACTTGATGATTTGGCTTCTCTTTTGACAACTGTAATTAAATGTGAATGGTACATTAGAAGTGATTATGAGGACAAGATAGTTGAGAGTGGGAGAAGAGAGAAAAAACACTTTCAAAAGCATAGCAGTTCTGAGTTAGGCAGTTAGGCATTTAATGCAGGGGAGAACTATGCAGTGTTTTTTAATCTTGGACGCACATTAAGAGCATCTGGGGAGCTTTTATAAAACCCCAATACCCAGGTCCCACTTAAGACCAATTGGAGTTGCTGGGAATAGAATTTGGATATGAATAGTTTGTAAAAGCTCCCCAGTTGATTCTACTATGCAGTCAGGGTTAAGTGCCATTGGAATAGTCCTTCACACTTACAGGTCCAGGAGGTTCTAAGGCAGTTTGTGTATGACACAGTCATGATCATGGGGATGACCTTGACTAATAATAAAGTAACATTATTATTTAATATATTTAATATATTAATATTACATATAATATATATTATATTAAAAACATATAATAAAAGAACTATTTTTACAAAGTACTATGTGTTTCCTGGGGCCCAGAAGTGTGTAATATACTTTGGGAAGATTTCCACTAGTGAAAACTAAAATTTTTAAAGCTTAGCACTTGAATAAATAAACTTTATTTGAATTCATTCTTTCAGAAGATTTTGTTCCATCAATAAATGAGGCATTATGTGGATAAATGAGGTATTGCCTTAACACAGAGAAACAGTCAATATTAACAAATCAATACATGCCTGCTTTTGACATAGTCTAGCATTTATTGTGTGAGATAAATTTTAGGACATCTGAGAATGTCTCCTGGGTTTGCACTGAATTATACATACTATTTGATTTGTTCCTTATTTGTAGCATCTAGTATCTTAACTCTATGTTTAAGATGCTCCCTGGAGGGTGTAATGGGCACGAGAATGTATTCTGTCATTCAGTGCATGAGAGGCTGCAGTTAGAAGAACTTTCCAGGTTGCACATGGTGGTTCATGCCTGTAATCCCAACACTTTCGGAGGCCGAGCCGGGTGGATTGCTTGAGTCCAAGAGTTCGAGACCAGCCTGGGCAACATGGCTAGACCCTCTCTCTACAAAAAAATACAAAAGTTAGCTGGTCATGGTGGCATGCACCTGTAGTTCCAGCCACTCACAAGGCTGAGGTGGGAGGATCACCTTAGCCTGGGAGGCAGAGGTTGCAGTGAGCTGAGATCGCACCACTGCACTCCAACCTGGGTGACAGAGCGAGACCTTGTCTCCAAAAAAATTAATTAATTAATTAAAAAATAAATTTAGGCTGGGCACATTGGCTCATGCCTGTAATCCCAGCACTTTGGGGGGCTGAGGGAGGAGGATCACTTGAGGTCAGGAGTTCAAGACCAGCCTGGACAACATGGTGAAACCCCATCTCTACTAAAAGTACAAAAAGTAGTTGGGCATGGTGGTGCACACCTGTAGTCCCAGCTACTCGGGAGGCTGAGGCAGGAGAATCACTGCAGCCCGGGAGGTGGAGGTTGCAGTGAGCCGAGATCACATCGTTGCACTCCAGCCTGGGCAACCGAGTGAGATTCTGTCTCAAAAAATAAACACATGAAATAAAATAAAAAATAAATTTTAAAAAATAGGTTTTTTAAAAAAGAACTTTCCATGCTATGGAGGCTTTACACATAAACCCCCAGAAAGACCCAGCTCCATTCCTTCCCACTTATGGATCTTGGACAACTTACCAACCTCTATAAGCCTCAGTTTCCTCAACTGTAAAATGATGATATTTGCTGGAAGAATTAGAGAATATATTAATATAAAACATAATGAATGATATCTGTATTTTAATCTCTAAAACAGATAACTTCTGGGATATTCATTATTCCACTGAAGCCAAACTAGCTTCGTCTCTGGATGAAATCAAATATTTCAACAAATAATCTAACAATGAAAATTTTTATGTCTTAAGATGACTATGAATCTCTGATGGCTCATTATTTCAAACAATATTTTGTATAACAAGAGAATGTGACAGGTCATTAAAATTTGTTGTAGTGGTTTGGGGCCTATACTAGCCTTTGGTCCTATAAAGAAAATCTTCTAATGCTTCCAGTGCACAGTTTTGCATTTTGTGCACCAAATTCAATCTGTCACAAAGCTCAGAGTTGCTTATTTGGGTTGTACTGAAATCTTAGATAATTGCAAACATGCGAAGAAAATCTCCTGCAGTAGTCTCATGTTTGCTTATTATTGATCATTTCCTAGTTGCTTGTGCACCTGGAAGAGTGACGATCCAAGAAGATCCCCCCGGCCACCTGTCTGTGGCTTGGTCCAATGTAGATCTGGGTGACTACTATGTGGTCTTTGTGAAGAGTGATGACGGCTTGGAAGTACACTGCAACACATCTCTCACTGAGTGCAATTTCTTATCTGAGTGTGGCTTCACCTATTTTATTAGTGTTTTTGCCTATAACAAGGCAGGGCAAAGTCCTTTGGGTGACATATTCAGTTATACCACAGGTAAGTCCCATTTGATACTTGTCAAGGGAGTTCTGAGATCGCTAACCTCAGCAGCAGAATGGATCACCTATTCCACTTATTAACTTACCACCTGGGAGTCATTCTAGGATTAAGAACAGAAAGTAATCTCTTATCTCACATTCTTTCCAGACTAGGGAATCTTGGTTTTGTGGACCCAAGCGTAACTAGAATGCAAAGTTTGGGAGTGAAAAGAGGAGGAAGAATGTAGTTGTTCAACCTTGCTCTGAAAGATTGAACTGTCCACAAAGATGTACTCCGTGAGTGTTCTAGCATGTGCTGCTGCCAAAGAGGAGGCAGTGCCTGCATTTCAGGAGGTCACTCTTTCCCTAAGACCAAGAGAGACATACAATGGCCAAGATGCTACATGGTGTGGAGGACTTTGGAGTAGGGCACCTGGGTTTACACCCTAACTTGACCACTAATTCATTCCTTCACTGAGGGTAATGATGTCCACCTTGCTAGTTCCTTAGTATTCTTCACTGCAAAATGGGACAAATCATGAGACTATGAATGTGAAAAGGTCTTGTGTGTGATAAAGCATGATGCAAATATTTTTATTAGCATCACAATTGCTGTTGCTATTATCCTCCACTAGACTTGTATCTTGTACAAGACAGGAATTACGTCTTATTTATCTCTTCATCCTCAGTGCTTATAATAGTATGATCAGCATATGGGAGATGCTCAAGTTTTGAAGAATGAGTGGAGTGATTTGAAATTAAATAACTACATTACAAATAAGAATACTCCAACATAATTATGTAAAAGTCTAGCTGAATTACAGTAAATTTTGCCAGGATGAGGGATCTAAATCATTGGTGCCTTTGGAATGTGGAATAAGAGGCCATCAATAAGGTCCTAACACAGGAGGGTCCTCCAGAGTGGCCTTGAGCTGGATCTTGAAGGATGAATGGAAATGTAAGTGGGGCAAGAGCATCCCAGGGAAACTCCAAGCTGAGCCAGACATTTGCCAGTGGGGTTCTTTAGGGTCTCTCAAGACCTATCTATACACGGCCGGGCACAGTGGTTCATGCCTGTAATCTCAACACTTTGGGAAGCCGAGGCAGGCAGATCACTTGAGGTTAGGAGCTGAGACCAGCCTGGGCAACATGGAGAAACTCTGTCTCCGCTAAAAACACAAAAATTAGCTGGACATGGTGGCATGTGCTTGTAATTCCAGCTACTCCGGAGGCTAAGGCATGTAAATCACTTGGACCCAGGAAGCAGAGGTTGCTGCGAGCTGAGATCACACCACTGCCCTCCAGCCTGGGTGACAGAGCAAGACCCTGTCTCTTAAAAAAAAAAAAAAAAATCTACTTATATAACTATGACCCCCACCCCCCAGTTTTATTTGGCTTAGTGTCTGGAAAGGCTGACAGGATCTGAGAAGTCAGACTACATATGATTTTACCAGGCAGAAGAGGGGACCGGCTTTCCAGTAGAGGGGTCAGCAATTTTCTCTGCATAGAGAACGAGGGTGCACGTGTCATGGGGGAATTGAGGAGTCTGGTGTGGCGGGGAGTTGGGGGAGCACAGCTGAACCTTACAGCTTGTGATGACCTTGAATGTCATGCTGAGAATTTACCCTCTATGCAGTGACAATTAGGCCAAGATTGGACCTGGACAGACCCACAGGGGGTCACTGTAGTCATTAGGGAGGGCAGTGGCCAAGCCTCTGGGCATGGGAGGTCAGGACTCAGTGTCTGCCCTGGTTGCATTGCTCTTGATGGGACCACCATTTTCCCTCTGCTCCTGCTTTCAGCTCCCTGTTGCCCTAGTGACATTAACCCCGTGTTGGTGTCCAGTGACAGAGTTGAGATTGTGTGGTCTCCCGTCCGTGGTGCCGAACTGTATGAAACCAAGGCTGCAGATGGGTACAACACGGTTGAGTGCAATGACACTGTTCCCGCGTGCACCCTTTCGGCTCTAGAGTGTGACACCAAGTACAACATCACGGTGTATTCATTCAGTGAAGTCCGAGGCAGCAACATGTCATGTACTCCCCAGTTCATAACCACAGGTAAGGCACAGCTATCATTCCACTCACTGCTGTCTGAATGATTCACCCCAGCTGTGAGCCTCAGGATGGGCATTCAGTAAGACCAATAAAAAGGTTAAATCCCATTAATCAATCTTTGTGGGGACCAAGACAGCCGCTGTTGTATGAAGGAGAGTCAGAGGAGAAGGCAGAAGAGGAAAGTGGAAAAAATGAAAACAAAAGAGGAGACCGTGGGGAGAGTAGAAGGTTTTGCCCATGATTACTTCAGCCATTCAGTTCCTCCTGTCTTTGAGGGTCCTGCCTGTACTCACACCATGAAGGTGTGTAAATATGTTTCTTACTTACGTTTGCTTTTGGAGTTCACAATGCTCTTAAACATTTTCCAGCTATTCCAGTACCATATGAACCCAATGCCCAGTGTTAATGTCAATAGTTGTAATGTAATTTGGCCTGCATGCATGACGTGGTTGAAAACTATGATGATCTCACTGGGGGCAAAATCAATTTTAGACCAAATGGCACATGTGATATTTTCGACTCATGCTTTTTCAATTAATACTCTAAAATCTCGCAGCTCCTTGCAGTCCTGAAATAAAAAATGTTTCAAGGGATGCATTCTCCACGATTAACGTGCACTGGCGATCTACTAATGATGACGCTACTTACACTGTGACTGCCCAGGGGGAGAAAGGACTATATCAGTGCAGCAGCATGGGAGAGTCCTGTACCATGCAGGGCTTGCCCTGTGGCTCAGTGTTCTCTGTCACTGCTGTGGCTGAAACACAGGCAGGACGGAGCCTGCCCAGCTACAGTGTGCCCCTGGAAACAGGTATGTAGCAACCACCAAGCCTGAATGTTGACTTCAGTGGGGTCCTTAGGAAGTGTTTCAAGACATGAACTTCCTTATTTAATCTACCCTCAGTGCCATAGAAATACATTAAACTCAGAGCTGTTTCAAAGAGTCCCGGTCATAGAAAATAAAATTTTCTTTTTTTTTTTTTTTTTTTTTTTTTTTTTTGAGACGGAGTCTGGCTCTGTCGCCCAGGCTGGAGTGCAGTGGCCGGATCTCAGCTCACTGCAAGCTCCGCCTCCTGGGTTCACACCATTCTCCGGCCTCAGCCTCCCGAGTAGCTGGGACTACAGGCGCTGCCACCTCGCCCGGCTATTTTTTGTATTTCTTAGTAGAGACGGGGTTTCACCGTGTTAGCCAGGATGGTCTCGATCTCCTGACCTCGTGATCCGCCCATCTCGGCCTCCCAAAGTGCTGGGATTACAGGCTTGAGCCACCGCGCCCGGCCAAAATTTTCAATATTTTACAAGTTCTGTAAAAATATCCTCAAGACTAGTATATCCATTCACTGGCATCAGAGAAGGAATACTTACTCATTCTGTGAAACATTTATTTGAATTCATATTCCGCTATGATATAATCTATCAAAACAGCTAACAAATGAGTAGCCAAATGAGCTGGGTTGTTACTTATTTCTTTGGCTCAGCCCTTTCAAATTTTTCTCTTTAAAAAATGCTTTCTGACTTTTAGTTTCCTGATAGGTAAAGGGGAGATAATGGCCTCACAGGGTGGTTATGAGTATTAAGTTGACTAATGCTGCAAAGCTCTTAGCATAGTGCCTGATGCATAGCAAGAGCGCCATAAAAGAAAACTATTATTACAGCATAGCACTGTTTATGAATGAAACGTGGCAAATCACTTCAGCTTTTGGACATTCGTTTTTCTTATATATAGCGATAGACGGCACTTTGGCTTATAAAAGTTGAAATGCCTAAAAAAAGAAACCAGCAGTAAGATAGAGACCATACAAAATACTGCATGCATGAAGCTCTTAGGCATCCTGTATTCTGGGTAATGGGTCCCTGAAAAATCAGGATGGCTGGGGTATTTTAGGCAGCTAAGAAATCAAGCTTTTATATCAGTGATGTACTATAACATTTTCAAGAAAGGCAAATTATACTTAATTGCTAATGCTATGAAATGTTCTATTGGGAGAAGTGAATGCAACCGTTACTTTGAAATTTGCAGTTAGAATTGTTGAAGATGGGCCAAGAGTGGTGGCTCACGCCTGTAATCCCAGCACTTTGGGAGGCTGAAGCAGGTGGATCATGAAGTCAAGAGATCAAGACCATCCTGGCCAACATGGTGAAACCCCGTCTGTACTAAAAAATACAAAAAAGCCGGGCATGGTGGCACGCGCCGGTAGTCCCAGCTACTCAGGAGACTGAGGCAGGAGAATAGCTTGAACCTGGGAGGTGGAGGCTGCAGTGTGCTGAGATGGTGTCACTGCACTCCAGCCTGGCGACAGAGCGAGACTCCATCTCCGTCTCAAAAAAAAAAAAAAAAAAAAAAAAAAAAAAAAAAATTGTTGAAGATGGGGGCAACAAAGGATTTCCTTCTTATTCTGGAAAAAAAAAATGGTGGAAACCTTCAACAGCCAGTTGGTGCAGTGCATTCTTGGGGCAACCACCCACTACATACAGTGAATGTTACATGACGCCTCAGAGGAAATGAACACAAGGAAATTTTTTATTAACAATGGAAAGTTGGGGAATGTAGGATATTGAGTGAAACACAGGCAAAATACCATTCTTTGTCATTTTTCACAAATAATCTTCAGTGGAAATAAATCTCCAATTCTTTTTCTTTTATCCCATTTAAGTGCCGTGCTGTCCAACTGGTCTGACAGTAACTCAAATCACCCAGTCAGTAATCAACGTGAGCTGGACTATTGGGAGAGTGGCTCAAACCCATGTGGCAGTTCTGGAGTCACACACTGGACAGTCTAAGTGTCACACTCATCAAAACTACTGCCTCCTGGGATGCATCACATGTGGCGTCAATTACACAGTGACATTAAAAGCAATTAGCGCCACGGGGTTGACTGCGGATTGCTCCTACCAAAGTTATTTCTCTGGTAAGCGAACTCCAGCTCTAGAGTAGCAGTAAGGACTTAACTATTGTAAATCCAGGCATAAGCCTTTCCTCCTCATTTAAAAAGATGCTGCATCTCCACCTAGTTTGCATTATAAACTCAGATTACTTTCTAAAATGGTTATAGTTTTCCCTTTGGTTAGAACCTCAAAGCTTCAGAGGCTTCTGTTGGTAGTTGGTGAATTAACTCCCCTAGTAACAATATTCATGCCTGCTTTTTCTGAAGGGACTGTGTATCTTTATATGACACCGCTACCTGCAATACAGAGTAACTCAGCCTGGCAGAGTTTTCTGGAAGCATTAGATCACACATTCTGTTTGGTTTGCGTTTTTTTCTTCTCATTATTATTGTGCTACTACCTCTCTTTTCTAAGCTTCTTCAGCTCCTTCAATGGTTTCTTATTTCAACAGGCTAAGAGAGCAAAGGCATCTGTCTACTGACAGTATTGTCGCTTGTTCTTCACAAAGACCAGACCATTAGGGAGTAGCGGCGGAAGCTAAAAGCAGTGCAAGGTTACCAAACGAGATTTCTCTTGCATGATTCTAATCCACTGAAGTGGCTGCTTGTAGCATGGTTTTGAAAAAACTCTTAAGGATGCTTCCTACGCTTAAGGTGAAAGAGTACAATGATCAGTTACCTCGGCCTGGGGCATGGGATGGAAGAGTTGGAATATAATTTTGGCATTCCAGAGGTAGTAGAAAGAGTCTCAACTGGGAGTCAAAATTAGACATGACTTCTTATAAGCTGTGTTGCCTAATCTTCCCTGATTCTGTCTCCTCATTGAAAAAGACAGGAATAGTAATATTTCCCTTCAAAGTTGTTTTGAGAATCAAAATAAATCATAACATAAGAACATTCAGAACATGCTGCATGTATGTCAGCTGGTGTGTACTTTCTTCTGACCCATTATCTTGTATTAGATTTACTGCCTAAGTTCTCACCTTGATATCCAGTTCTCATTGCTTATTCTTTTAAGAAAAAATCAAGTAAGCCTGATTATAATAACTGTTAAAAATTATACAGTAGGATCTTTAACTTAGTTACTAAGGAATCCATTTGGTGCCCTTATTGGCACCTAATGTGTGGCTCGCTCAAGGTATTTAGAAAAGAAAAAAAATACTAATCAGCTACCATGGATGAAGCGTGGACCAGCAAACTTGGTCACTGGCATGTTGTATAAATGGCTGCACCCAAAGTGTCATGCTACTCAGCTCGGCAAAATTGGTTCTTCAATTAAAGCTGAATGCAATTAATTATATTTAAGTTTAATGCCACCAAAAATCAAATGAAACTAGGGCATTATGAGAGATTTTGACAAGGATTCTGTGCCTTTGACTCACAGTTTGAGTAATGTACAATATGTATCTGCCAATTTTTGGACCTTTCTGACTCACCATCGTTCTATATTAAAAATTCATACCTCACACCACCTTCACACATGAATTTCTCTCTCCTTTCTTCCTTTCTTCCTTTCTTTCTTCTTTCCTTCCTTCCCTCCCCTTCCTTTCTTCCTTTCTTTTTTTCTTTTCTTTCTTTCTTTTTTCTTTCTTTTCCTTCCTTTTCTTCTTTCTTTCTCTCTCTCTCTCTCTCTTTCTTTCTTTTTTCTTTCTTTCTGGATCTCGCTCTGTCACCTAGGCTAGAGTGAGTGCTGTGGCACCCTCATAGCTCACTGCAGCCTTGAACTCCTGGCCTCAAGCCATCCTCCTGCCTCATCCTCCCAAGGGGACCACAGGTGTGCACCACCACAACTGGCTAATTTTTTTTTTTTTTTTTTTGTAGAGTCAGGGTCTCCCTGTGTTGCCCAGGCTGGTCTCAAACTCCTGGGCTTAAGCAATCCTCCTGCCTTGGCCTCCCAAAGTGCTCAGATTATAGGCATGAGCCATCATGCCCGGCCACCCATGGATTTCTGATTATGTGGCCCACCATGGAAATAACTTGAGTATCCCTTCAAATCTTGCTCTGATCTAACCAGTAATTAATCCTGTTACTTAAAATAGTTTATTTATATTTTTTCCCTGCAGTAATCAAGGCCATTTTTCGATGATGGTGGAATAAAACCAGTGATTTTGTGTTTCTTTTTATTGCTTAGGTGCCTGCTGCCCTTTGGGGGTGAAATTATATAGGCTGGGCTCTAACGGCATCCGGATCTACTGGCAAGCCTCCAGGGGCTCTGCCAGTTACAGCACTGACCTCTACGGCTCCAAAGGCATTTTCACATGCACCCCGAGTGCTGGCCTCAGTTTCTGTGATGTCACTGAGATACCCTGTGGGGATGTATACACTGTGATGGTCTCACCAGTTGCTGAAACAGGATTGAAGCTTACTTTCTGTCCAAAAAAAATATATTCAGGTAAAGCAAGTTATGATAGTTTATCTAAAACTAACCCTGAACTCAGATCTGTGAATTAAGATGCAATCAAACTTATTTGCTATGTAGGAAGGGCACAGAGGGTATAAAATTTCTTTCTTTCTTCTTTTGTTTTTTTTGTTTTGAGACAGACTCTTGCTCTGTCACCCAGGCTGGAGTGCAATGGCACGATCTTGGCTCACTGCAATGTCCACCTCCCGGGTTCAAGCGATTCTCCTGCCTCAGCCTCCTGAGTAGCTGCAATTACAGGCACCTACCATCATGCCCGAGTAATTTTTGTATTTTTGTAGAGATGGGGTTTCACCATGTTGCCCAGGCTGGTCTTGAACTCCTGACCTCAGGTGATCCACCCGCCTCGGCCTCCCAAAGTCCTGGGATTACAGGCATGAGCCACTATACCCAGCTGAAGGTATAAAATGTCTATACAGCACAGGCAGATTCTGGCTGTGGAAGACCCCAAAATTCTCTGGAATTGTGATGCTTTATTATTATTTAATTTAGAGATTATTTTCCCTGTCCCATGCTTCCCCTTCCTAAAAAGGACTAGGTGCTTGCTGCTTAACTAGTAAAGCAAATTTAAGATAATTTTCTCCTTTGAGATTTAGGGATAGATTTTTAACATAGTCTTATTGATAATATTGGAAATTAGGAAACTTGAACTTTTATTTGCACAGACTGAGAATTGTGACTGAGGAAAAGTTAGAGGATCAGAAAAAATGAATTTATAAATCACAAGCCAGGCTTGGCAATATGAGTGGGCAGACAGTCTGTGATCACAAAACATGACTGTCAGCAACTACCACCTCACTAGAGCTGGCAGGAAAACATTAGCAATTCTCCGCTCTGTGTTCCAGCACCTTCTGCTACCTTGCCCAGGGCACAGTCATACATTTTTCATATATTCCTAGAAGAAAAGGCATGATGAAGCTCTAGAATTTTGCAGATGAACACAGAAAAACGAATAAATATTGGCTCACAAACCCTTATTGATAGCCAGAATCTAAAATTTCCAATGATATGTAGGTGACAAGAGGTTCAGGATGGCCCTTGGTGATGGAAGGAGGACAGTTCCTCCCAAGGGGCTGTTCTCATTGTCCCTGGCTGTCATGCTCTGATTCCTTGTTTTTCCATTATTTGGTCCACAGGACAAACTGGCCCAAAGTATAGTCCTATGGGAAGGGACAGGAATAGGTTCCTGGAGTAAGGATGAGCTTTTAGGAAGATGAGTCTACAGCTCAATAACAATACTGCATTATAACTGCATAATATTTTATAATGTGCCAAGCAGTTTCATACTACAAATACCATTGAATGCTCAAAATATGCTATGCTGTAGTCTCAACATATTTCATTATCTCTTACTTTATAAATAAGAAAACTGAAGCTCAGAGGCTCCCAAATCTCTATCTACAACTCTTCTCTTCTCCTGACCCCTAAATCCATATTCAAATTTGATACCTCCACCTGCAGGTGCCCAGGCATTTCAAACCCCTCAGGGCCAAAAGGAATTCCTGATCCTCGGCTGTTTCTGATCTTCCTTCCACTGTCCTTGTTTCAGGCACATTAGCTAAAAACCCTGGAGTCAGCTTCCGTCTCCCGCACCCTCCATATCTAAGTAGTCTTGAATTCTTGTCCTGGTCACCTCCATAATGGTTCCTAAATCCAGATTCTTCTCTTCATTCCACAGCTACTGCTATGCCTCAGGCCCTCACCACCTCTCCCCTAGACTTCTGCACCAGTCACATCTGCCTGTCCTCACTCCAGCCTCTGTACTGTTACCAGAGTTGTCATTTCAGGACACTGGTCCAATTGTGTTACTTTTATGCTTCCAAATCTTCAAAACTTTTCCATTTCCCCATAAGATAACATTCAATCCTCTGGGCATGGTGTTCACAGTCCCTTATAACCTGTCCCCTGTCTGCTTATACCTGTACTGTTCAACAGAAATTTAATATGAGCCATGTATGAAAAATTTAATTTTCTAGTAGTCATATTAAAAAAGTAAAAAGAGGCAAAATTAATTTCATAATATATTTTAGTTAACCCAATATATCCAAAATATTATCATTTCAATACCTCATCAATATAAAAATTATTAATAGATATTTTGTATATTTTTCATACTGTCTTTGAAATCTGGTGTGTCTTTTGTATTTATAGTACATTTAGTTCGAACTAGCCACATGTTCAATAGCTACTTGAGTGTCTACTGTACTGGACAGATAAATTGGTTTTTCGTGGGTTTTTTTGTTTGTTTGTTTGTTTTTTATTAAGACAGGGTCTTGCTTTGTCATCCAGGCTAGAGTTCAGTGGTACAATCACAGCTCACTGCAGCCTTGACCTCCTGGGCTCAAGCGATCCTCCTGCCTCAGCCTCCCAAGTAGCTGGGACTATAGGCATGCCCCATCACGCTTGGCTAATTTTTAAAATTTTTTGTAGAGACAAGGTCTTGCTATGTTGCCCAGGCTGGTCTGGAACTCCTGGGCTTAAGCAATCCTCTCGCCGCAGCCTCCCAAAGAGCTGGGATTACAGGCATAAGCCACTGTGCCCAGCCTGAACAGAGAAATTCTAGGCTCATTCCACAACATCCATTCTCAGAGGACTCTATTCTCTAGTCTAGGCATCTGGCATCATTCACGCATGCCTGCTCCTGCCACACACACCTCCTATTCTATGTCATGTTCTGGAGCTACTGCTGTGCTCTTCTCTTTGCCCGGAATTCCACCCCACCTCCACCAAGAGAATTCTACCAGCCTGAATTTTCCTTATCTGTGAAGCCTTCTCCAATTATCATAAGCTGAGTTAGCCCTCTCTCTCCCTCCTTTATCACCCCACAGCACCCTTATCTGTACTGCAACATATTACTGTGAATTGAATGTGTGTTATTTCTCCTAATAAGTGATTATCTATTTGACTCCCAGTACGTAGCACATAACTGTTGCCTGATATATTTTAAATTTAAAAAAGAATGAATCAACGAATTTATGCGCCTGTGATCATACAGCTAAGTGAGTGATGGAAGTCTTTTGTTCTTTCTCCTGCTCCATGCCCACAATTTCACCCTTAGAGAGTCATTCCTCTGAAGGCTGGTTAGCCACGAGAAGTCCTTGTGAGTTAGAACTCAAGCTCTTTGGTGGGATGCCATCTCAAGCCTGCAGCCATTTCAGCTTAGTAATATTAGGTATCCAGACTCAAGTTAGGAAATCCTCCTTTGCTCAGTGTCCCTGGTAAAAGCCATACATTTGGGAGATGTTTTTTGGTTTTGTTTGTTTGCAATATCAGTGATGCTTTATTCTGATAATCAGGACAATATTGTAAATGACAATAACAACTAATATTTATTGAGTGCCATGTGCCGCCAGGCACAGTTCTAAGGAGTTTACATGTATTAACTCACTTTATAACAAACCTATCAGCTTGGCATTCCTTTTTTTTTTTTTTTTTTTTTGAGATGGAGCCTTGCTCTGTCACCCAGGCTGGAGTGCAATGGCACGATCTCGGCTCACTGCAACCTCCACCTCCCAGATTCAAGCGATTCTCCTGCCTCAGCCTCCTGAGTAGCTGGGATTACAGGTGTGCACAACCACGCCTGGCTAATTTTTGTATTTTTTGGTAGAGATGAGGTTTCACCATGTTGGCCAGGCTGGTCTCGAACTCCTGACCTCAGGTGATCTGCCTGCCTGGGCCTCCCAAAGTGCTGGGATTACAGGTGTGAGCCACTACACCCAGCTGAGCTTGATATTCTTATTCTTACTGCTTTTCAGATAAATTGAGGCACAGTGAAGTGACTTGCCCAGATCACACTGCTAGTAGTATCTCCTTCACTTATCATCTAAGTTCGTTCTTGTTCATTTTTTGGTTTACTTTCCTTTTACTATTTCTTAAGTTAAATCTTCACTATCTTAAATACATAAATGAATAGATTTTATTTTAAATGCTTGTGTTTTTATTACAGTAACTTGCTCTGGAAGTACACTTGGAATGGGTAAGTCATTTTTCTCATGGATAAAATAGAACCGGATTTTTGTTGCTCCATTTTGGGGTTACTTAATGAAGTCAGCTGACTTTTCAATTAGAAAGCAAATGCTTTCTTTCTTTGATACAAGGGGCTCCTGCTCTCTTATCCCATAACTTTGTCTCCCGATGATAGTGCATCTTCTCAGATTCCACCAGTTGAGATGAATTTCTTTGAATTCTGAAGTATTTTCAGTATTCTAGGGTCCTACAGGAAAATGTAAATAGTTTTGGGAGGGGCAGCCGCTTTATCCCTCACACTTCAGAAAGTGATTCCCAGCTCAGCTGTATATTGGAGTCACCTGGAGAGCTTAAAATTAACTGATGTCTGGGTTCTGTCCCCAGAAAGTTTGATTTAATGGGTCTGGGGTGAGAGCTGGGCATCAGGAGTTGTAAAAGTTCCTCAGGTGATTCTGAAGTATAGCCAAGGCTAAGAACTGCTACTTTAGAGACATGCTTCTCAAACTTTATTGTGCACACACATCACCTGGGGCCTCGTTAAAGCCAGATTCTGATTTGGTTGGTGTAGGAAGGGTCTGAGATTCTGTATTTCCATAAGGTCCAGGTGATGCTGGCGATGCCGAGGCTGCTGGTCTGACCACACGTGGAGTAGCCAGGTGTTAGAATCTGTTAATGGCCTGCAGAGAGCTACGATGTTTGCTCCTGGTTTGCATGAGTGGGTATACCCCGTGGAGTCAGAGGGTGCTGAAAGGGCAGTTGGAGTAAAGAGAACCCTTACTGCCTCCTCGGTTTTGCTCAGGGATGATCTTGTCTAAGCTATTTTGGTTGCCCCCGCAGAGATAACTCTTGGCACGGCAGTGGAGATGAGCAAATGTAGCCATGAGTGCTGACCCAGTAAGCAGTGTATGCTGCCTCATGAGGAGTCCTTTCCACAGCCTTTCAGGGGACAGCTTGGTCTGGAGCCTTAGGAAAAAAATCCCCTGGGAATATTATCAATCCCAAACTACAGACTTCCCTCCCGCCCACCCCTGCCCCGCCCCTCCCCATTCAGACATGGCTGACTTTGAATGGTATGAGTCTAAATGAAGTCTTCCTGCTTGTAAACCCCACTGGACAACCTTCCAATCGGGGCCGGCTCCCCAACCACACCCCCTTCCACTGGCAGGAACTGGGTCTAGAGTCTCCACTCCCTATTCTCTGCCTGGGCTCCCTTCCTCTCCCAGTCCATTGCTTCTCTGAGCACAGCAGAATACACGCTTTTCAATTCCTGTCCTACCTGCAGGTCTGAAATAAGCATAATCCCTATTAATTTTTCAAGAGTTTTTGTTTTCTATGACTACAATAAGGAACAGACTTGGCTTACTGCAAACAAACTGTGAGGACACTTCTAATTATAGGAAAATCTCCCAAAGTACTAGAGACCATAAGCCCTGGTCTTCAGTGAAAGGTACATGGACCTGGGTCTGCATTCTTTAATCTGCATCTCCCTGAGACATAGAGCTGTGGTAGAAGTGTCCTAGGTTCCCAGGGCAGAGGTGTGGTGTATGATATTTTGGCCTTCCCTATGATTATGTTAAAGGAAGAGTTTCTAATAAAAACAAAAACATAAACATTTTAAAAAGTTTGAAAAGAAAGAGTTTCCATGTGATAACAAAAAACACAAAAGGTGGGGTGGCAAGGAGAGCAAGCATGGTGGCTCATGCCTGTAATCTCAGCACTTTGGGAGGCCAAAGCAGAGGATCACTTGAGCTCAGGAGTTGGAGACCAGCCTGGCCAACAAAACAAGACCTTGTCTCTACAAAGTGTAAAAAAAAATTAGCTAGGCATGGTGGCATGTGCCTGTAGTTCTGCTGTAGTCCCAGCTACTTGGGAGGCTGAGGTGAGAGGATTGCTTGAGCCTGGGAGTTCAAGGCTGCAGTGAGCTATGACAGCACCACTGCACTCCAGCCTGGGTGACAGAGTGAGACACCAGCCTCACCAGAGAGCTTTTTAGAAATGTACAGTCTTGGGCCCCATCCTGACCTACTAAATCCCCAGGTGATTCATGCACGTATTCAAGTTTGAGTAGCACTACTTAGGTACTGCTCTCAAACTTTGCTATGTAATAGAATCTCCTGGACAGTTAATAATGAATGCAGAGGCCCTGGCCCAGTGAAGTGCCTCCATATTTCCATCAGGTTCCCAGGTGATTTTGATACATGTGAAGTTTGAGGAGCACTGCTTTAGGTCACTAATCTTCTCTTTTCTGACCATCCAGGCTTCAGCTTACCTTCACCGTTCCCTTCCTTAGCTAGGGCTCAGTCTTCAGTCTGAAATCTGCCACTCTCTTAAAGTAGATACTTGTAGAAATCCTGTAGGAGCCAGACACAGTGTCACACACCTGTAGTCCCAGCTACTCGGGAGGCTGAGGTAGAGAATCACTTGAGCCCAGGAGTTTGAGGCCAACCTTGGCAACATAGTGAGAACCCCCCTGCCCGCAACCCCATCTCTCTGAAAAAAAAAAAAAAATCCTGCAAGGCCCTAAAAAAATAAGAGTAAACCAGATTATCTGAGGGTTTCTAAGGTCATGTGGAAGTCATTATATCTAGGGGGAAATTCTAAATTGCTGTCTTCAATTTCAGCATTTCCCCTCCCCAAACACAGGGCAAGTCCAATCAGGTCCTGGGGCTGACACTGGAGCCTCTGGATATGCTAAGGGGAGCCATGGGAATCTTGCTGGTCTAAGACTTTGGGTTTTCTTTGACTCTTGGAGTATCCTAAAGCTTTTCAAACTTTTTTTTTTGAGACAGAGTTTTGCTGTGTCATCCAGGCTGGAGTGCAGTGGTGCAATCTCGACTCACTGCAACCTCCACCTCTGGGGTTTAAGTGATTCTTGCGTCTCAGCCACTTGAGTAGCTAGGATTGCAGATATGCACCACCACACCTGGCTAATTTTTGTATTTTTAGCAGAGATGGGGTTTCACCATATTGGCCAGGCTGGTCTCGAACTCCTAGACTCATGTGATCCACCTGCCTTGGCCTCCCGAAGTGCTGGGATTACAGGCGTAAGCCACTGCACTGGCCATAAACAGACTTTTTAAGAGAGATCTGGATTCAAATCCTGCCACCATCACTTGCTCTTAGTCAAGTTGTGTAAATTCTCTCTAAGCCTAGGTTTCCTCATCTGAAAATTGGAGTAAACAATAATCCCTCATAAAAGAACATAAGGATTAAATGAGAATGTAAATTATTGGACACAATAATAGGCTCATAACAACTACTTAATAAATGGTAGTTTTTAATTCATATTCAGTTTAAGCTCATGTTACATTCTATTATGTACCAATTATTAACATTTTAATGTGCTACTTCTAAGATATTCGCATTTTAACCTTGGTCCTCATAATACACTTCCTCGTTGATTCTCTAACTGTGGTCCTGGGACCAAAAGCATCAGCATCAGCTGGGAACCTCTTAGAAATGCAATTTCTCAGGCTCTTCCACAGACCTATTGAATCAGAAATTCTGGGACTAAGGCCCAGCCTTCTTTGTTTTAGCCCTCCAAGTGCTTCTGATGCATGCTAAAGTACAAAAAGCATGGCTTTAATTCAAGAAAGCTATTTCGATGCTGGAAATTGATGCAATTTGGAAGGGAAAGGAAAAAAAAAACCGATTTGAGGTGATAGGGCGCTCTAACAAGAGGTAGATAGATGGGAGGGGTTTGTGCCTGACATCACACCATGAGCAGGGGCTGGGGGCGTTCCTTCATCTTTAGGACTCAACATGTTTCAGTGTCACCTGCACATCCTGGGCAACTTTGAGGAAGTTTCCTGTCTGTGACACGCTTAGCAGCTAAACAGGTTTATGTTCTCTGTATAAAACTCCCTGAGTCATTACAATTTTGGAGTTCCCTGAGGAGCACAGCAAGTTGGCCTGGGGGTGGAAAGGAAAGTTCTTTTGTTTTGAACCAGCAGTCTGGGATTAAAGAGACTCTGGGAGGGTTCATTTGGTGAAGCAGGAGAGAGATTGCTCTGATTAGAAATTGCTGATCAGTTTGAACACTTGGTCAGTTGTCATAGTTTCAAGTTTACTTGCTGTGAAGTGCTGCAAAAATAGTATTTCAAATCAAAATACACACAAAATCTCAGACACTGGTGCTTTTTAAGAAAATGTCTGCATATTGAATGCATCTTTTACTGCTTTCCTTCCTTACCCTTCTCAGTGATTTATAGAGGGAAGAGAAATGAAGAATGACAAAGTGAGCCCCAGATAAAAACAAAAATTTGACTAAGTGAGTAATGTAAATTGATTTTGTGTGATTTTATGGCAAAGTTTTTGTCTTTGTTTAAAATGTTTTCCCATTTGTCTTGCAGAGTTGTCTCATTTGTTAGTGATTAGAGATGGAAAAGATCTACTAGAATGTAGAATAAAATAATGCCTCTAGGATAGGAAAAGCTCCTTTGGCCTTTAGAAGAACAACTCTGACTCTGCTTCCTGAGGGCAAGGTCAGGTGTGTCCTCACCTGTACAGCAGTTGGAGATCTGCCGTGTGAAGACTCTGGAGAGAAATGGATCCAGAAAATCCCCTGGACAGCTGCCAGTGTGAGTCAGCAAGCTGTGAGAACCCTGGAAACACGAAAGGTCTGCTTAGCAGAAATTCTTTCTGCGATTTCACATCCAGACACACCACAGACTTCAACACATCCACTTCATGAGTGTTTTATTGACAACAGCACTTGCCTGCAGCCCCCTCAGGGACTGGAAATGTTCACTCCCAGAAAGTCAAGCCACCCACATGCAGACAGCACTTATCCCAAGACAAACCTCCAGCAGGACTTCAGTATAGCTTGGAAAGCAGTAGCTGCCAGGGCAACCTGAGATAACAACCGCCCTCATCACAAGTTAGGAGCAAAGCTGAGCTGCTTGCAGGGTTTTCTGAGCCAAAGCATCAGGTGATGTGACATCCATGGGAGCATCTGGGAAAGCAGAGCTGCCAGCCTGTTGCTAGAAGGATTGCAGTTATGCTTTCTGCATGACAGAAGATGTCAAATGGAGAGCCTCAAACTGTGGCCGACTGACACACAGGCACCTTTTGGGGGGGAGGACCATCAATCTTATTGGCCGTATCTCCCACTCATACTGTAATTACTTTTTTCATCTTTGGAGGGGGAAGGCTATGAAATATAACATAAATCTCTCATACCTAAAAAAAAGTTTGTCCTTCAAATATCAGTAACCTAATTTAAAAAGTGTGAATAGACTTGTATAACACACACACGCACATGCACACACACAGTTACAGTGTTTGCTCCCCAAACACGTGGCTATGGAGCCAAGAATGTCTGTAGTTAGGAACAACCATAAAACTCCACCCAGGGGGAATTGGACCATGGAATTAGGCTTGAATTAAGCATGGAAGAAAGAACAAACTTCCCTTTCTGTTCTCTCAACTTCCTATCAATGTGCGCTGCAAGAGAGAAGTGATATGCTTTCTCTATGAGACTGATCAGAAATATGTAATGTGTCACTAATAAGAGATCTTCCCCAGAACATCTGTACATGAATGGAGACAAGCCAAGGGCATAGATCTCTAAAAATGGAGTTGGAAGCATCAGAGAGCACACCTAATACCGTACAAATACCAAGGCACAGAAAGTGAAATAGCCATCTGCCTAGCTAGGCACCTAAGGCTGAACTGTTTTGGTCAGAATGCCATAGAAGAAAATGTGATCCGCAGTGGGTAAAGATAAAAAGCAGTTTATTTAGCGTATATATAGCACAAACTACCGGCTTGTAAGTGCTCTCCATATACTCATTTTATTCTCATAACAACCCTACAAGCTAAGTAATAACATTATCTCCTTTATACAGGTAGGGAAAAAGAAAGAGGCCCAGAAAGGTCCAGTAGCCCACCCATGTTCACACGGCTAATCAATTGAAACACAAAGTTTCAGGGAGAGACATAGTAGCATTGATTAGACCTGCTAATTCATGCTATCTTTTAGTTAAAATTTTAATTCTAATTATTATGGGTACATAATAGTTGTATATATTTATGGGGGTACATGTGACATTTTGATACAGGTATACAATGTGTAATGATCAAATCAGGGTAATTGGGGTATCCTCAATTACCTCAAGCATTTAACATATCTTTATGTTAGGTACCCATGATATCTTTATGGAAAATATTTCTCTAGATTATTATGAATTAGTGATTGATTATTAGAGGAGATCTGGGAATAGGATAGTGAGTGATCTGCCCTAACTCAAGTGCTTGTACATTCAACCCTTGGTTATTTTGGCCATTTGCCTGCTCTGAATTATACAAAGCAGCTTTTCATCCCTGGCCAGTGTTAGCAGATTTTACCTTCCATTCTGATGTGTCACGTTTATGGAATCCAAATTCATTTTTCAATTTGTTTAGGCAAGCAGACTAGAGGAGACGTAGAGAAACAGCTTAGCGAGCTAATGCAAAACTAGGGGAGCATGGGAGGACAGGCAATTTGGTACACTAGAAAAAGAGCAATGACCTTGGAGCCAAATGGATCCAGATCCTAGCTCATTTTGAGATTTTTCATGATTTATTTAACCTCCCCAAAACTCAGTTTTCTCATCTGTAAAATGGCAATAGTCATCTTGTTGGGCTGTTGCGAGGTTTGAGATAATATATTAATATTCAGCACACAGGTGCAATGAAACTGAGGTGTTTGAGGTCACACTGCTAGTAAGAGGCAGAGCCAGAATTGGTAGGATGTAAACCTATGCCTACGTGCAGATAAGGCCCATGCTTGCTCCACTATTCCGCAGTGCCAACAAGGACTCTGGCCTTTAGGAGCATGAGCCACAACGGCACCACATGTGACCAGAGTCAAACTTCCAACCCAGAGGGACCTTGTGTTATTCCTTGGCACCTGGTCATTCTCCTGAAGGGTAAGAGATGGAGGCACCTCACCCATCTCACTCTTCCCTCTTGGTTTGGCTCTTCAGAGTGAGGGGCTTCACCTCAGAAGGATGAATCTTCCCTGGCACATATTTTTCTTATGGACTGGGGCTTCACCCTGCTAAACGAAGCAGAACCTAACTTAAAATGAAAAGGGAGAGGGAAATCATGTGCATTTGTTTAAAAAATTGAGCAACTGAATCAATTTAGAGTAGGTTTAAAGGAGGTCAGGGCTCCAGCTTCCATTCTCATATAAGCCCTGAACAGAAAAACCACTTATGCCATAGGTTATGCCAGAACCCATTTTATGGCCATTTTTAATTTTAGAGACAGGGTCTCACTCTGTTGCCCAGGCTGGAGTACAGCTGCATGATCATAGCTCACTGCAGCCTGGAACTCCTGGGCTCAAGCAATCATCCTACCTCAGCCTCGCAAGTAGCTATGACTCCTCAGCTTGCAGGTATCATGTGCCATCATGCCCAGCAAACTTTTTTATTAATTTTGTGTGTGTGTGTGGAGACAGCAGTCTTGCTATGTTGCCCAGGCTGGTCTTAAACTCCTGGCCTCTATGAGTCATCCTACCTAGGCCTCCAAAAGTGCTGGGACTACAGGTGTGAGCCACCATGCCCAGCCTGTTCTTAATTCTTCATTCTCCTTTTCTCTCCTAAAAATCGCGGGTTATCCCACAGACTACTCTATTGCTTTCCATGTAGCCCAAGCCTGATCTTTGTTCCCACTCCACCACCAAGGGCATCCGTGGCAAGTTACTTAACTTTACTAAGCCTCAGTTTCCTTGTTGTTAGGGTTGCTTTGAGGATCAGTGAGGTAATCTGCTTAGCATGGTGCCTGGCATATGGTAAGTAAGCACTCAGTAAATATTAGACATTATTAGTAGTAGTAGTATTTAACCACTTCTACTTCTGTGTGACCAGTTTGAATCTTTACAGCCACTAGTTCTTTGCAAATCCTTTTCGGAAAGCGTACTTTCTGCCAGTGTCATGACGGTTATCTCACAGTTAGGGCTCTTAGCAACTAAACTGATCTAATTTACGTTTGATGACTTTGATTTAAAGTCCCAAAAGAACCATGTCAGTAAACAGATTTCTGCCTAAACTTTGAGCTCAGATCTCCTCCTCTGTGAATCAACCTTCAACGATAATTTTTGATTCTGAAGCATTAACAGACCCTCCCTACATTTGTTGCACAAATTTGTTAATAAATGATTATTGTTTTGTTGGTTCATTTATGTATATCTTATCATTAAGGCATTCCATTTTTAAACCCAGTTTCAACTATCTGCAGCATTCCAGGAATCGCGCTCTTTAATTAGATTATAAATTCTTCAGGGGGTAGAGTCGGTCTCTCATTTCTTTGACTCTTCCAAAAGTCCAGCACAGTTCTTGGCACACTGGAGGGTACCTCACAGTTCTACGCAATTACTGTGTCCTTGAAAAATGAATGAAATAAACTTTTGGGGACAGTACATTTTCTATTAGGTAGTTGGGCTGGCTACTGAGTAAAATCTATTATGAATCGCCTCGCGAAGTGAAGGGTTCTTCTGTAAAGGGGAGGATCCTCCAGTCTTCGTGTATGTGTGAACTCGGAATTTCATAGACAGCCCTGTCTCACTATCGGTTTGGCACTTCGCCTTCCTAGGCCACAGGACGTCGAACCGCAGGCGACAGCCGCCTCCCGCGAGGGGGCGCCCGACTTCCCTCGGGGCTTCCACCCATACTACGCAGCCTCCGTCAGGCAGTGGGCGGAAATTTCCTTGCTGTCGCGCGTGACGTCACCGGAGGGCGAGGTCTGCAAGAGGGGGTGGGGCCTTCCCCTGCAGCGAGGGGCGGGGCCATCCCAACGCCGCTTTTGCGGCCAAAGTAGGTTGGGAGTGGAAGGTGGTGGCTGCTGTTCCGCAGTGTCGGGAAGATGGCGCCGCCAGTGGCAGAGAGGGGGCTAAAGAGCGTCGTGTGGCAGAGTGAGTGCGGTGGGGCAGGGGTTGAGAGAGGGAAGGCTGGGAGGCTGCCGTGCCGGGTCTCGTTTTGCAGCCCCAACCCAGCGGTCTGTTGAGTCGCCGCCGAGAGCACTTGTTGCTTTGGGATCTGTGTGAGGACTTCTTCCTGCTTTCCTGCCCTGCCCTGTTCCTTGCCAGCACCAGGGATGGGCGGGGTGCGACGGGACGCGGCCTTCTAGTTGGCGTCGGGCACCCACTCGCCTCGGCCGCGCTCCTGGCCGCGAAGCTCCGCCCGGGGTGAGCTGCCCTGGCCCGGCTTTCCCTCCCGCGGGGCCCGCGCCTGTCCTCGGCCGCACTCTCTACTCATCTCTGCTCTTGTCCGCTCTCCACCAGTTGGGGATGTCTCTCCATCCGAGACAATTCGAGCGCTGTTTATTCCGCCCCCATCTCCACCCCACACTGGAGTTTGCAAGGACTGTTTATTCTGCTTATTCGTGTTAGTATCAACCCGTGCTTTTCAAAAAAAAAAAAAAAAACCCTCACTGTTTAACAGACTCCTCTTTCCCTATTCCGAGAGGAACCTACTTTCTGAAAAGTTCTTGAGAAGGGACCATTGGAATGACCGGGTGTCCAGCCGTGACATCTTCCTGCATAGCCCGGGCTGCAGCCGCCGCTCCTTCCGTTTTCCCTACACTCTCGGGGGCCCCCTGCCTGCTGTTAGGACCGGACTTCTTATTGGTTACTGATGTTCTGCGGTGTCATCCACAACTTTCATAAACATCGCTCCAAACCTAGGTCTGGCAGGTTAGAGAAAGAATGAAACCACCTAACAGGAATAACCATCATTGTCTGGCATTTCTGAGTTCAAAATAATTATGGCCTAGTAGTGGAAAGGGAGTAGCATCTAAGTATTTCTTAGTCCAACTTGTTGAACAAAAAACAGAAATGATTTAGTCAGCAGAATTCTGGGAGTTCGTTGTCTAAAATTAAAAATCCAAATCAGTAACTGGGATAGTGCTTAACATATAGCAGGCACTAAGCAAATGTATAAATAGGTGAAAAATTTAAAATTATCTTTTAAAAGATTAATTTTAAGGTTGGCGTTTGCTTTTTCAAGATTTACATGGCTGACTTTTTAAGATTTGGGGATGTTTTAAAACAGTGGTATTTAAATACATTTATGTGAAAATGGGTAACAAATTGTGTTGTATAAATAATTTCCAGATATATGTTATTAACATCAGCATGTATGCATTTAAGCCAGTTCTTTACATATTGAATCATAAGCTTTTTCCCTTTTTCACGTTTTCCTTCTGATCTTCATATAAAGACATTGTTTTTATTATCTGTCATTCTGTGACTTCCTTTTTTAAATCAACTAACATTGACTCAACATTTTTCGTGCTGCTTCACAATCTTCGTAATTAACATTTTAAAATTGCTTTTTAAATACCTTGAGGTGGCAAAAAATTTTGATAGCAGAAAAGAAAAGAAAAAATTATGGCCAGGTGCAATGGCTCATGCCTGTAATCCCAGCACTTTGGGAGGCCAGGGCAAGATGATCACCTGAGCTTAGGAGTTCAAGACCAGCCTGGGCAACATACTGAACCCTGTCTTAAAAAATAATAATAAAATTAGATTTTAAAAATGTTACATAAAAACAAAATTAATCTTCCTCCCAACCAGACCCGTAGCCTTCCTCTCCAGAGACACTCAGGTTTCTTATAAATCCTTCCACAAGTTTTTTAATGCAATTGAAAGCATGCATAGAATCATATGTTTTTGTTTTACTCAATTATCTTTGTGTTATGTCTTTTTTCATTCTGGTTGCTTTCTCTTTTATTTTGTTGGGCAAAATTTTCTTTTTTTAATTTTTGGATATTTACACAGTCATTTATTTAAATCAGTGTTAATATATTGAGTATGTACTCTGTTCTTTGATTTCCTAGAATTGACAATTGAGTGGGAGAAGACAGGTGCACAAGTACTTAAGGACTGCTGTATTAGCAGTATGAAATTTTGGAAGAAGGAATTATTTCCTCTATGGGAGGAGGTCAGGGAAGGCTCAAGAGGAAGTGACATATAAGATGTTTCTTGAAAGGTAGTAAGATTTTGACAGGCAGAGGGAAATCTGTGTCAAACCCCAAAGGTGACAAAGTAAGTGGTTGATTATGGAAGAGGGAACAATTCCTTTTGATCGAGTAGAGGGTATTCATTGCAAGGGATAGGGGGACATAGACCAAAAAGTAGTTTGGAGCCAGATTATGAAGGACCTGGTTGCTGTATTATTTAGACATTCTGTAGGCAGTGGGAAACCATTAAAAATGATATTTTCTCCTCGTTTTTCAAAGAGCAGTCAGTAGCATTTTTGGCATTCTATTAAACAGTGCTGAGAGAAAGTGATTTTCTTGTTCCTATTTTGAAGATAAATTACTCTAAGATTTAATTAAGTGTAATATTAGTGTGAAGTGCACTAATGATAAGTGCACAGCTGGATGAGTTTTTTACCCATGAAACTACCATCCAGATCACGATAAAAGAATGTTTCCAAGCACCCTATGGCCTTTCCCAGTTCAAGCTCTACCCTCTCCCCTAGAGTAACCAGTATTCTGACTTATATCACCACCAAATAATTTTATAATGGTGCCTTTTTACCCTTACACTATTATGTTTACGAGAAATCCTCCATGCCCTTTGTTGTAGTGTTTTCTTCAATAATAAATATTGAATTGTGTGCACCTGTAGTCCCAACTCCTTGGGAGACTGAGGTAGGAGGATCGCTTGAACCCAGGAGGTGGAGGTTGCAGTGAGCCGAGATTGCACCACTGCGCTCCAGCCTGGGCCACAGAGACCCTGTCTCAAAAAACAAAATAAGAATAAATCTTCAATTTACTACATTTCTACCTAGAAATAATTGCTTTAGTATTTACTTTTGTATATATTTAGTTGGTTATACAGTAGTCCTTAGTTTTTTGTGTATGTGTTGTTTTGTTTTGTTTTTGAGACGGAGTCTCGCTCTGTTGCCAGGCTGGAGTGCAATGGCACGATCTCTGCTCACTGCAACCTCCGCCTCCCAGGATCAAGTGATTCTCCTCCCTCAGCCTCCTGAGTAGCTGAGATTACAGTCATGTGCCACCATGCCCAGCAAATTTTTGTATTTTTAGTAGAGATGAGGTTTCACCATGTTGGCCAGGGTGGTCTCGATCTCTTCACCTCATGATCCACCAGCCTCAGCCTCCCAAAGTGCTGGGATTACAGGCGTGAGCCACCGCACCCGGCCAGTCCTTAGTTTTTATATAGTCTGCTTTCATACAATTTTTGATCATTGTATCTTGAAAGCCCCTGGGTGGTCTTTCCCATTCACAGTTCAGTCTGTTTTTGTTCAGCTGACTTGTGATGATTAACTTGTGATGATTATTGCTTTGGTTTCCTGCCCCAGGCCCCTGGGTTTGCTTTTATAAAGATTCTTACCTGTTCACTGAATAATCTGGGCCAGAGGCAGAATCTGTTGGAATCATAATTAGGAATTTAATAACATGTTTTAGTTTTCTTTTCTTTTTTTTTTTTTTTTTTGAGACAGAGTCTCTCTCTGTCGCCAGGCTGGAGTGCAGTGGCGTGGTGTAGGCTCACTGCAACTACTTCTTCCCTGGTTCAAGCAATTCTCCTGCCTCAGCCTCCCCAGTAGCTGGGATTACAGGCACGTGCTACCACGCCCAGCTAAGTTTTGTATTTTTAGTAGAGATGGGGTTTCACCGTGTTGGCCAGGATGGCCTTGATCTCCTGACTTCATGATCTGCCCACCTTGGCCTCCCAAAATGCGGGCGTTACAGGCATGAGCCACTGCATGTGGCCTTTTTTTTTTTCTTTTTTTGAGGTGGAGCCTCGCTCTGTTGCCCAGGCTGGAGTGCAATGGCTTGATCTCTGCTCACTGCAACCGCTGCCTCCTGGGTTCAAGTGATTCTCCTGCCTCAGCTTCCCAAGTAGCTGGGACTACAGGTGAGCGCCACCACACTTGGCTAATTTTTGTATTATTAGTAGAGACGGGGTTTCACCATGTTGGTCAGGCTGGTCTCGAACTCCTGACCTCATGATCTGCCCACCTCGACCTCCCAAAATGCTGGGATTACAGGCGTGAGCCACTGCGCCCAGCCATGTTTTAGTTTTCTGAGAATATAATTTCCCTTATGGCCTACAAGTCTGATTTTTTTACTTTTGCTATTTGATTTTCAAAAACATTGTTATGATACACTATTTATAGAAGCTTGGTTTATTATTTCTCCATACTGAAATAATCATTGTAAGACTTGGTTTCTAGTCCAGGTTATACTTCTGTTTCCTAACTTAAACCATGAGGGATTTGGACCACATTTTCTTCAACATGTTTTTTTCAGCTTGAATTCTCCATGATTCCATTTTTTAGATCTTCACTTTGTTATATTTTCTTTATTTCTGCTTGCATTCCTGATAGTTTTCTCTGATGCCATAGTTTTCTTTTATGTTGTTTTGTTTGGGACATAAATATTTACTATTTACTATTAGATTTTCATTTAAGGCTTTTTGCCTGACATCTTTTTTTTTTTTTTTTTAATTGTGCTTTCTTGCTCCTCTTTTATATACTTAGGCATGATCTTAGTCCATCTCCAGCAAATTTTAAAAATCATATACATTAAAGATCTAAAATATAAAAAATAAGGCAATAAAATGTGGAGCAAACATAGGATAGTATGGGTTAGACTTTTAAAAAGTAACTGGTAACTCAGATGCCATAGAAAAGATTATATAAAAATTGTAAGCCAGGTACCGTGGCTCATGCCTGTAATCCTAGCACTTTGAGAGTCCAAGGTGGGATGATCCCTTGAGCCCTGGAGTTCGAGACCAACCTGGGCAACAAAGTGAGACCCCATCTATACAAAAAATTTTTAAATTAACCATGTTTGGTGACTTTCACCTGTGTTCCCAGCTACATGGGAGGCTGAGGCAGGAGGATCCCTTCAGCCCAGGAGGCTGAGGCTGCAGTGGACATTGATTGTGTCACTGCACTCCAGCCTGGGTGACAGAGCAAGACCCTGACTCTGAATAAAGAAATAGCGAGCATAAGCCTGGGCACAGTGGCTCATGCCTGTAATTGCAGCACTTTGGGAGGCCAAAGCAGGTGGATCACTTGAGCTCAGGAGCTCAAGACCAGCCTGAGCAACATGGTGAAACTCCATCTCTATCAAAAATACAAAAATTAGCCAGGTGTGGTAACGCACGCCTGTGGTCCCAGCTACTCAGGAGGTTGAGGTGGGAGGATCGCTGGAGCCTGGGAAGTTGAGGCTGCAGTGAGCAGTGATCATGCCACTCACTTCAGCCTGGGTGACAGAGCATGACTCAGTCTCAGAAAACAAAAACAAACTAAAGTTACTATCTGGGTAGCATTTGGACTAGTGGAAGATTAATTTAGAGATTAGGTAGAAGCCAGTCAGTGGAGTATGTTAAATAGTATAGTTTAGATTTTATTCTATAAGCAAGAGTGAGCATTTGAGGGAATTTCGAGGTGTGTATTAATATAATCAAACAGTTGTATTTCAGGAAGGTGACTCTGACAGCAGAGTGAAGAATGTATTGAAATAGCAAAGGTGTTGGAGGTGGAAAGCAGGAAATCCAGATAGGATTCTATTGCAATACTTCAGTGAGAATGAAGAATCAAGTTGATGCTGGGTGACAGTGGCAATGAAAAATAATAGCTACCAGAGAGAACAATCAATATGCCTAATAGGTGGGTGTGGGGAAAGGAGGAAATAGACAAAGACAATGACTAAGAAAATGACAGTAATACTTAGAGAAATAAGTCTAAAGTAGTTTTCAGGGTGCTGTAATGTCACCTTGAGACATGTAGCTGCTTGTATCTGTATTGTATAATCGAATGATGTTCAAAGAGAGAAGGGCTGTAAGACTGTCAAAAATTGAAAGACTAATATGATAGATGAAACTTTGATGATGAATATGCGCTGAGGAGACCAGCCACAGGAGCAAATTCTCTTACCTTTGCTCTGAGAACAAGCAGAGCAAAGGTAAGAGAATTGAGTCTTGAGGTATATCCATATTTAGGATGCTAGAGAAAGGGATATAAGGTCAAATGATTTTCATTAGTATTTAGAGGAAATGCCTCCTTAATTCTATAGTATTTGTTGATATGATTTCCTTTGACTCCTCTCTAAACATATCTACCTGTGACTGTGTCACTTTTCATGGATGCCCTTACTATCTCCATAAAACTAGTTATTTCTTTAAGGCAATAACACTGACTCTTTAGGTATCTTCAGATTCTTTTTTTTTTTTTTTTTTCCTCTGGCAGACACAGATAGATCTAAGTATCTTCAGATTCCAAGACAGTTCTATCACTAGAAATTTAAAGCAAGCTACATATGTAATTTTAAATTTTCTAGTAGTCACATAAAAAGGTAAAAAGAAAAAAGTCAAATTAATATATTATATTTGACCTAGTAAGTTTTTTACATTCCTTTTTTTGTACTAAGGTTTTTGAAGTCTTGTGTATTCTGTACTTACAGGATATCTCAATTCAGACTAGCTGCATTTCAGGTGCTCAGTAGCCAGATGTGTCTGGTTTCCACCATCTAGGACAATGCAGTTCTAAGGTTTCAAAGACTATAATGAGATGACTTCTGCTTAGGGAGCTTTTCTCCAATCTACTCCATCATACATTCCATGAGCATTCATTTCTTAAGAGAAAGACACAAATAAATCTGATAAAAACAAGCAAATGTCTTCAATTTTCAGCTTGTTTGAGGTGTAAAGAACGAAGCTAGCTTTGAAAGGAAAAGCAGCATAATATTTCTGTATCTGAGCTGTACCTGAGAAAATCCTTTATTTTTGCTTGTAGGGTTCTAGAAGCCAGTGCTTTTGGCTTAAATTATGGTTAAATATATCAGACTTTCACCATAATTCTCATATAACACTATAATCCTCCTAGCAAACAATATATAATTATCTCAGTTGATATTTCTTAACACTTTCAAATCTTCCCAGTCACAATTCTGAAGGTTCACAATAAAACCTTCCAGATCACAATTCTGAAAATGACTATAAATAACTGAATTGCTTTTACTAACATTTCTGAAACCAAATATGTGTTTTATTCCCCCCTCACACCAACCAATTCTCCAACTCTGGACCCCAGCTGTATTAGTGTCAGAATTGAAATGAATTGTAGGATGTCCAGTTAGTTAGGAACTAGTTAGCTAGGAACACTAGTTAGTGTCAGACTCCACAGGTTTGAGGGGATAGTCTCACAATACTGCCTTCACTTCAAATGCCAGTACCAGGTCCCTAGACCCACACTTCTGTCTGGCTTGGCTACAAAGTCAGGAATTCCCACAATCCCCCTTCCCTTTCAGGTTCATTAATTTGCTAGAATGGCTCACAGAACTTCAGAAAACACTTTACTTACTACCAGTTTATTACAAAAGATATAAATGAACAGCCAGGTGGAGAGGTACATAGGGTAAGGTCCAAAAAGGTCCTAAGCATAGGTGCTTCTATCCACATGGAGTTGGGTGTCTCACCCTCCTGGCACATGGTTTGTTCACCACCTTGGAAGCTCTCCAAACTCTCTTAAGGGGTTTTTATGGAGGCTTCATTATATGAGCATGACTGATTGAATCACTGGTGATCGAACTCAATCTCCAGTCCCTCTTCCTTTCCCAGAGGTCCTGGGGTAGGGCTGAAGGTTCCAACCCTAATGCTTGGTCTGGTGACCAGCCCTCAATCTAAAGCTATATAGGGGCCCCTCACCCAAGAGTCATTCCATTTGCAGATGGAAGAGACACTTACCACTCAGGAGATTCCAAGGCCTTTAGGGGCTCTGTGCCAGAAACTGGGGGTAAAAACCAAAATTTTTTATTGTACCACAGTAACTATTACTATTTATACCTTCTGATAGAAGAGCCGTCATTTTTTAACATCACTTGTTATCAAAAACTTGTTGATAAATTTCCCAAAAGCATTAACTTAAATATAAATTAGGAAATGGAAAAGCTTAAGTTAATGAAATAACCATCTCATTAACAAGAATTAATGAAAAACAGGTTACTATAATTTATATTTTAATTATATTTTATGTATTACTATGTATTACTACTGATTTGAAAATCAATTGAACATTAATAAAACATAGTAAGTGTGGGAAATTGTTTTATTAAGTAGAACAGATATTTGTGTAAATTGTCTACATGCGTTATTTAATACATAATGGAAAATGTTTTTAAATCAGTGAACTAATTTTTAAAACATATTTAGAGAATTTTGAAAATCATTGTAAGGAACATAATATTTATTGATTATAAATCAAGATTGAATATTGGTGTCCAAATGCTGTGATATGTATTGTTGAAAAGTGTAATGTAGTAAATCAGTATGAAAAATGTTTATGCAGATTTGATTGGCAGATATAATTTAGCAATGGGCAACTTAAGGATGTTCCCGTGGGTTTTTTGTTTTCATCTTGTTTTACTTGGGATTTAAGTAGAATAGGAAAAACCAAATCAGGTAATACTTTTAGAAATATTTTCTCGGTATGTTGATGTACCTAAATATATTAACCCTTTTTATAATACCTTTTAAAGTTAAAAAATTGATTACAGTTGAAATGTACTGTATAGGCTAGGTATTAGAATTGGAGGTTTAACAAATATGTATGCTTTTTATGTAGTTTAACAAATTTCAAATTGGATTTTTCCTTAGCCATTTTGGACTGTTTGAATTACTATGTTTCTGTTGATTTAATTCCTAAGTAATTCCTTTCTTTTTTAAACAGAGATAAAAGCAACAGTGTTTGATGACTGCAAGAAAGAAGGTGAATGGAAGGTAGAATTTGCATACCTTGCTCTTATAAAAAATAATACAAACTTTAAAAACAATACAGTATAAAAACTACATAGTATTTACATGGTGTTAGGTATTCTAGTATAAGTAATCTAAAGATGATTTGACCTATGTGGAAGGATGTGTGTAGGTTACATGCAAATACTACACTATTTTATGTAAGAGATTTGAGTATCCATGGAGTTTTGGTATACATAGGGGTCCTCAAACCCCCATGGATACTGAGGGATGACTATATAGGGTGTGGAATCACACTGCTTGGCTCTGAATACTATCTTCACCACTTAATTGCTTGGCTCCTTGCGCAAATTACTTGACCTCTCTCTGCCCCCATTTCCTTGTTTATAAAAATGGTGATGGTAATACCTCATATGGTAATTGTAAATATGAGGTGAATTAATCCATGGAAATGGCTTAAAACAGTGCTTTGTGCAATAATTGTTCTACAAGTGACAATTGTAATTTTAAGAAAATTTGATGTTAAACATAATGTCATTTAAAATGAATAAGCTCTATGCTTCAAATTAGAAATATTTCTGTTTGCTTACTTATGTACAATACTATATGCATGTATACTGAGAAAATCTCTAGATTGTGCAAGATAAAAGATGAGATCATTTTGCCTACTGTCCTGATATTTTATGTTATAAAAGGCTTTATAAAGGTTAATGGATAAAATTCTTTTTTTCATTCTTGGTAATAGGATGCTTACAGTATTTTTTTAATTTGTGTTTGTTTTAAGATAATGCTTTTAGATGAATTTACCACTAAGCTTTTGGCATCATGTTGCAAAATGACAGATCTTCTAGAAGAAGGTATTACTGGTAAGTGTTATTCTTGGCATGAACACTTTTTAATTGTAATTGGGGGAGATCTGAAGTATTAAATTTTAGTTAGTAATTGTGTTTCTAAGGAGCTTATTTTTTAAAATTACTGTAGCCATAACAATTAGATTTAACATTCTTTTCTCTGAATCTTCTGTCAGTTTTTTTTTTCCCCTCAGCTGAGACATATAATTAAGACCCCTAACCAAGCCTAACTCAGTTGCCTTGTTGAGGTTCTTTAAATGTTTTGCTCATATATATATATATATATATATATATATATAAAAAACAAGTTTGTGTATTGATACACAAGCTTTACTTCAGTATTTTGATTTAGTTTATGGTTTCATGTATCGCTTTAAAGTGGATATCAAGATTTATGTCATAAAATTAACTTGTACGTACTTACAAATGCATAATGCTGACTTTGTAAATTTATCTTTATTACCAGAAAGGAGGCAAATAATTATAAGTTTAAATAAGTTTTAGTATGAAAATTTGAAATACTTACAGATTCTGAAAAAAAATCATAATGTCACAAGAAGTTGTCTTCCTCTAGGCAGGATTATGTTATTGAGATATTAATCTATATTACCTATTGAGGAAAATACTAATATCTTGTAACATTCATAATCGTGTTATCCTTAGTTCATCCTTTAACTCACTTATTAAAATTTGATCTTCATAATAACCCTATGAAGACAGATATCAAATACTCTCATTTCTAATGAGGAATCTGAGGCTCCAAGTGAAATATAATTCATTTATATTTTGAATCCTAATGTAGTTTATGTACTGTCTGTTACTCCTAACTTAATGAAGTTCAAAAATATACCCAGTATTTTCAAGAAAGTCTGACCGTATCATATTTATGTTTTGATGTTTATATATAAAATAATCTTTTTTTTTGAGACAGGGTCTCCCTCTGTCACCCAGGCTGGAGTGCAGTGGTGTGATTTTGGCTCACTGCAGCCTCCTCCTCCCGGGTTCAAACAGTCCTCCCATCTCAGTCTCCCAAGTAGCTGGGACTACAGGCATACACCACCACACCCAGCTAATCTGTGTATTTTCTTGGATAGAAAGAGGGTTTCACCATGTTGCCCAGGATGGTCTCGAACTCCTGGGTTCAAGCAATCCACTTGCCTTGGCCTCTCAAAGTGCTGGAATTACGGGTGTGAGCCACCATGCCCAGCCATAAAATAACCTTTATTGTTGATTACATATTCAATTTGTGGTCTTTCTGACCCTCAGTGTAAAAAGCTCTAAACTAGAAATTAGAAAATTGAAGCCTTGATTTTTCTACTGAATAAGTGAAATATTGATTAAGCCACTTAAGTTTTTTAAGTTCCGAAAGGTCATTCTGATGTGAAACTAGGGTGAGAACCATTTGATAACACATAAAAGCTCTGGAACTGCAGAGCTGTTATGCACTGTAGGGAAGTTTATTGCATTTTGTAGACCATCGTTTCTCACTGTATGCTCAGTATTAATAGATATTCTTCAAGGAAGGGATTCTGTGGCCAGTACATTTAGGGAACAGTATTAAACACAGCTCAACAGCTTTCTTTAGGACTTCAGAGTCTTTATATGCCAAGGTATAAGTAGATCCCCTGGGTAAAATGATAGTATTCAGTTTTCTTAACTTATTTGGCCACAGAAAGCTATTTTTGAGAAGCGTTTCATAGGACTGTATATCATAGAGCTCGCTGCTGTGGGATACCTTTGATATCCTCCAGACCCACCTAAGTTTGCTATGGTTTAATTGTAGTCATATCTTCTAACTTAAACTCAAAACAGTCCTTTTGAGTTCCACATTAGCTCTCCTGAAAATCCCTCTATGAAACTGGGCATTGGCAGGTTCAGCAGTCAGACTTTCTGTTGTCATTCAGGTCATTCATGAAAATATTTAGTAGTGTCTTGGGATTAAAAAAAAATTGGGGAAAAAATGCTCTGTCAGGATTTGCTACTTGAGTGGAGAAAAAAGTCAAGTGTAAAAACCTTAAAAAAAATAGACTGAAGCCGGATACAATGACTCATGCCTATAATCCCAGCGCTTTGGGAAGCTGAGGCAGGAAGATCACTTGAGCTCAGGAGTTCAAGACCAGCCTGGGCAATATAGTGAGACTTTGTCTCTACTAAATCCAAAAAAATTAACCAAGCATGGTGGCACATACCTGTAGTCCCAGCTACTTGGAGAACTGAGGCAAGAGGATTCCTTCAGGGAAGTCAAGGCTGCAGTAAGCCCTGATTGTGCCACTATACTCCAGCCGGGGTGACAAAATGGACCTTATTTCAAAAAAATAAATAAAAAGTGAAAGACAGATTGGGAGTTGGATTATTCTTTTTCACTATTAAAGACCATTCTCTTTGTTTTTTTGGTTTTTTGATAGGTGTGTACTTTTCGGTGAATGGAGAAGTGGCACTTTCTGTTATTAATAAAGAGATTTCAGAATATTCTCAGAGCCTGAGTTCTAAATCATATCTATCACAGTATTTTCAGTGTTTTAACATGTATATTATTCACCAAACAAAATAGTATGTATAGCATGGCTGTAAGACACTCCATTCTGAGCATTAAACAATTGAAATAAATGAGCACAGATTAAACCTTAATTTTTTCAAGTAAAATTATAATAGTTGAGAATGAAGAGAAAAAGATTAAATTTTTCCTTGGAAATATTATTTGATTGTCTAGTAGTAGTTATGATAAACCTCTACATTACTAATATACATTCAGGAATGAGAAAAGGAAATCACCAAATTTAAAAGAGAAGTCCAGCAGTAACCTCTCTTGCCAGTCACATTAATGTTAATTCTTTCTAGGCCCTTTGTCAACATGAATCTTGAAAGATGGTTCTCTGGATTTGTTGAAGGATACTTTAAATTAGTTTTAAGAAATATATATGTAGCTTTAAATAATTTGACAAAGTTTATTAACTTTATATTCACTTTGCTTTAGGTAATCTTATAAATGGCTTAATTTCCATAATTAAATATATAATTGACTAAATTCTAGTGATGTTCTGTTGCTGAAAAAGTACTTTATGAATATTTACGTGTGGTTTTAAAAGAATAGGAGTTGGCCGGGCGCGGTGGCTCAAGCCTGTAATCCCAGCACTTTGGGAGGCCGAGACGGGCGGATCACGAGGTCAGGAGATCGAGACCATCCTGGCTAACACGGTGAAACCCCGTCTCTACTAAAAAATACAAAAAAACTAGCCGGGCGAGGTGGCGGGCGCCTGTAGTCCCAGCTACTCGGGAGGCTGAGGCAGGAGAATGGCGTAAACCCGGGAGGCGGAGCTTGCAGTGAGCTGAGATCCGGCCACTGCACTCCAGCCTGGGCGACAGAGCGAGACTCCGTCTCAAAAAAAAAAAAAAAGAATAGGAGTTAATTGGCAATTTATTTAAACAGCACTGTGGCAGGTGAAAACTTGGGCTCTGGAGTCAAATCTGGGTTAGAAGCCTGCCTGTTCCACTTTGTAACTGTATGATTGGATAAGTTACTTCTTTAAGCCTCAGTTTCCTCATTTGTAAAATACTTGCAAGGTTATTATGAATTTTAATGAATAATTCATGTAAGAAAATGAATTATTCATTTAAGAAATGAATAATTTCTTACGTTATTTATGTAAGAAAATGAAGAATTTTCATTTTTCATTTTTCAGGATTTTAAAATGTATCCAGTGAAGACAAAGAAAATGTTAAACCCAGTAAATGTTTTTGTTTTCATATTATTTGTAAATGTATTTTCATATTATTATAAATGGAAAATACAGTAAAGTTTATTTAAAAATTATTTTAAGTGTATAAATATTTGGTTATATAAAATGACCTTTTTTCTTGTTAGTTGTAGAGAATATTTATAAGAATCGTGAACCTGTCAGACAAATGAAAGCTCTTTATTTCATCACTCCGACATCAAAGGTGAGTATTTTGAGGCCTTAAAAAATAGGTTCATCAATATTTCACCATTGTTACGGTTTACTAATAGAAAATTCAAAGTAATGAAGTACACTTTAGTAGAAAAATATTGCCATAAACTAGTTTGCTTAGGAAAGTTTTTTCTGTTAGAAGATTATTTGCATTCTTCCCAATGAGAATGTATAAGTAAAAGAATTCCTTTTTTCCCATATGTGAAAGCAGAATTAAATTGTGTAAAATAACATTTCTTTGCATGTTTTGTTTTTCATGCAGTTTCTATTGAACTATACCTTTTGGGGGGATGGTAATATAGGTAAAAGAAATAATCTATAGTCTTGGATTACTTCTTTATCTCAGTGACTTTCCGGTAGCGTATTTGTATTTATATATGAAGATGGATATATATGTGTGTGTATATATATTTTATGTGAAAGGAAAGTCTTTAGTTTATAATCTGACCCTATGACCTAACTCATACTTGATGCCAACCTTTTAGAGCCAAATTATCAGATTTCTTTATTCTGTACAATATCTGAGAATGCATTTTTGAAAACCTGATCTCTCACTTATTCCCATGTAGAATGTTAATTTGGCAATCTCTGTTTCATTTCACTTCTAAAAAATTCTAACAGACATTAAAAAAGAAAA
This sequence comes from Theropithecus gelada, assembly GCF_003255815.1. Taxonomy (NCBI): domain Eukaryota; kingdom Metazoa; phylum Chordata; class Mammalia; order Primates; family Cercopithecidae; genus Theropithecus; species Theropithecus gelada. The sequence continues at coordinate 947,491 of NC_037668.1, forward strand.
AAAACCTGATACTCACTTTTTAATCTCTACATGTTGGCTGCTAGTGGGTTTTAATGATATTTTATATCTTATCTGTAATATAATTCCATGAGAGAAAAATTTATGATTGGAAAAAAAAATGCAACTTAAAAAAATGCACCATTTTTCATCTAGCAAATTGACAGAGGGATTTAAAATATATATATGGGTGTGTATGTGTGTGTGTGCATTCTGAGTATTCTGGTTATCAGTGGATAATGGAGCAGAAACTACCATATACTGCTAGTGGGAGTATAGATTGATACAGCCTTTTTGGAAAATAGTTTGTAATTTTTTATCAAGAACCTTAAAAAATGTTTTATATTTTAGAGTTTATTGTTAGGAAATAAATAGTCTAGCTAAGTTTCTAGCAGTAAATAAATCTAATTAAATTTTAGCACTAATAAATAATAGGCCATATGATATCTGAATGAAATATATGAATGAAATGATAAATAAATGAAAACCCATGTGGCCATTAAAAATAATTTTTCTAGGGGTTGTTAGTGACCTAGATAAATGTTCATTTTGGATGTTAAGTGACAAAAGCAAGATACAAAATTGTATATTCCTCATTCTTACAGTCACCTACCAAGTTTTGGGTCTTTCTAATCACTTGATAGTTTAAGCTCCTCACTCACTGTCTCTCACTGCAGCACTTCTCCAGTCATAAGTCTTGGTGGTTTCGTTATCCATGTAGATGATACTTACAGTATGTTGGTTTCTAGTTCCTTAATCTGTTATCTTCCAATAGTCTTGTCTTATATGTTGTTTCAGTTTTCCTAGACCTCTTCATTGCCAATAAGAGCATCCTGTTCATACATATTACCTTACTCTTTTTTTTTCCCCAAAACCAAAACTGGTTAATATTACCTTACTCTTGTTACCTTACTACCTTATTAGCTATCACTGGCTGGAGAATATAGCATCTTAAAAACTCAGTTTATAAATTAAACTTTTAGCCAGTAAGGTTTTATTTTATCACTGAAATAAAATAATATTAGTCATTTCAAAAGGTAACATTTAAATTAATATTTAATAAAATGTGTATTAACATCTAACCTTTTTTAAGTCTGTAGATTGTTTCTTACATGATTTTGCAAGTAAATCGGAGAACAAGTATAAAGCAGCATATATTTACTTCACTGACTGTAAGTCTTTTTAAAAGTTATTGCTTCATTGCTTAAAATTCCATTAGTTTTAAACTGTTGACTTTTTAAAAATCATCCAGCCCAAAATGTCATTAAAGTATCTACTTTTTATAATATTATTTCAGTCCTGGTGATTTTCTATTTATCATTTATTCTAATTAGGCTAGAAAGAATCTAAAAATGTAAGATTATATCTATCCTAATTCATACTAAGGTGATCAAAAATTAAAAGAAACTATTCCCAACTGCTTTCAAAAGACAATCATTTTGCTGGGGATGAGAGGGATAGGTGGAGAGGGCTAGCCCTCAAATCCTGTGCTGGTGACAGGAAGAAATATTTTTAATCAGCGTTTCAGTTAGGGATTTGATTCTCTTGTAAAAAACAAAGACCTTTTGAGAGGGCACTGAAGAAAACAGACATCTGTTTGGCCAATATGAAGGGAGAAAATCTGTGACATTTATCTTACTCTGCTGTATGATCACATAGAAAACTAGTAGCTAAAGAATCACAGAGAAATTCAAAGACACATACAATTCTGTCTTATGTTATATGTTATATAATATACTTCAAAATAAAAATATCACTTAACTAAATTAAGTCTTGGTCTCTGCTATTAGAGGTCCTCACTTTAAGTAGTATATCATTTTTCCTATGAATTTTTATCTCATGCCTAATAGTTTGGATTTTAAAAATGTCACACCATAAGTATTTGTTATGTAACCTTATTATACAGAGCGTCATGTTTATGGAATTGATGAAATTTAATGAATGTGAACCCTCTTTTAACTTAAGGAATCTTAAGGCTAAAGAATATCATGTTAAAAGATACTAGGAGCCAATGGTTGGTATTCCAACCTAGATCTAATGGAATGATAAACTCTTTGATGAAAGGGGAAAAACACTGGCTCTGAGTTCCAGAACTTAGTATTATAGTGTCTTAGAATTCTCTAATGTTAGAAAGCTGCCTTTAACTGAAGGAAAAATTAACGATTTGTGTTGTATGGTTGTAGTATGGATCACTTAGTGGCAATTTGGAAAAGTAGTATAAATTTCCAAGATGTCCTGAAAGTGCTGCTGTTTGTTAAGTCATAAGTTTGGACATGATTTTTCTTCCTAACAGTTTCAGTTTGCTCTGTTAGCAGATCTTTAAGGAAATATATCTGAGGTTATGGTGGATGTGAATAGGAAAGATGGAATTTCTGTTACAGTCCTTTTGACTAGAATATATCTTTTGTAAAGCAAATAACAATATTTATGTATGATTTATGTCCTCATAATAAATAACGCTCTGAAAGCCAGTAATTATGTATAACTATTCTTGGATGTTGGAATGATTTATTTAAAAGGAATAAAGATCTAGATGTAACTATATACTTTGGTTTTTTTTCCCCTCAGTTTGCCCTGATAATCTCTTTAACAAAATTAAGGCTTCTTGCTCCAAGTCAATAAGAAGATGTAAAGAAATAAATATTTCCTTCATTCCACATGAATCTCAGGTACTTTCTATTTTTATTTTTTAGTTCATGACAGGTTTCAAATTTGGTTTTATGGCTTATTTGTTAATAAAGTATATTCTGAAGATATTTTTATATGTATTTGGTGAATTTTGAACCTAATCCACAAATAGACATTTCCCATGATGAAGTCAGAAGCATGAACAATAAATTGGAATTTAAAGTGAATATAGCAGGGCTTAAATTTTATATCTGCCACCAAGTCCTGTGTTTGTCAAATTACAGAACTACTAGGTTATGAGATCAAGAGAGTTTTGAGCACAGTCTTTGTTAGATGACTCCAAAAAAAAGTATTTCATTTAGCTTGTGTAACCTTTTGTGATATTAAAACAAATGCTCTTTAATCAACTTTTAATATAATATTATATAAATTATTTTAATCTATAAAATGAAGGGATTTTTTGACTTGTTTTGCCTTTGGAACATTGAGCCTTCAATTAATAATAGCAATGATTATAATGATATAAGTAAACACTCATATAATACTCCCCATGTGTCGTATACTTTCCTGAGTGCTTTACATAAATGTATTCATTTAATCCTCACAATAGCCATAGGAATAGATTGTACTTCTATCTCCATTTTGAAGATCAAGAAATCAAAGAGGTTAAGTAACTTGCCTCAAATCACACAGCTAATGAATTGTTAAGGTTTGTTGTGCTCTGTTCTCTGTGTTTGGATTCTAGCATTTTATAGAATTGAAATAGTTGACTGTTGCTTGAAACTGTGATCAATATTTTAAGGGATAGACAAGTCCTAGATAAGGGATTTATTTGATATTACTTTTTTTTTTTTTTTTTTTTTTTTTGAGACAGAGTCTCGCGCTGTCGCCCAGGCTGGAGTGCAGTGGCCGGATCTCAGCTCACTGCAAGCTCCGCCTCCCGGGTTTACGCCATTCTCCTGCCTCAGCCTCCCGAGTAGCTGGGACTACAGGCGCCCGCCACCTCGCCCGGCTATGTTTTTGTATTTTTTAGTAGAGACGGGGGTTTCACTGTGTTAGCCAGGATGGTCTCGATCTCCTGACCTCGTGATCCGCCCGTCTCGGGCTCCCAAAGTGCTGGGATTACAGGCTTGAGCCACCGCGCCTGGCCGCGTGTATATATATACATATATATGCCAATTTTTTTTTAATCCAGTCTCCCATTGATGGGCATTTAGGTTGATTCCATGTCTTTGCTATTGTGAATAGTGCTGCAGTGAACATATACATGCATGTGTCCTTATGATAGATTTGTATTATTTTGGGTATATACCTAGTAATGGGTTTGCTGGGTCAAATGGTAGTTCTGTTTTTTAGGTCTTTGAAGAATCACCACACTGTCTTCCACAGTGGTTCAATTAATATACATTCCCACCAACGGAATATTAGCCTTCCCTTTTTCCTGCGGCCTCACCAGCATCTGTTGTTTTTTGACTTTTTAAAAATAGCCATTCTGATTGGTGTGAGATAGTACCTCATTGTGGTTTTGATTTGCATTTCTTTAATGATCAGTGATTTTGAGCCATTTTTCATATGCTTGTGGGTCACCTATATGTCTTTTGAACAGTGTTCATATCCTTTGCCCACTTTTTAATGGGGTTTTTTCTTGTAAATTTAAGTTCCTTATAGATGCTGAATATTAGACCTTTGTCAGATGCATAGTTTGCAAATATTTTCTCCCATTGTATGGGTTGTCCGTTTACTCCGTTGATAGTTCCTTTTGTTGCGCAGAAGCTCTTTAGTTTAATTAGATTTCATTTGTCAGTCGTTGCTTTTGTTGCAATTGCTTTTGGCATCTTTGTCTTGAAATCTTTGCCAATTCCTATGTCCAGAATGGTACTGCCTAGGCTGTCTTCCAGGGTTTTTATAGTTTTGAGTTTTACATTTAAGTCTTTAATCCATCTCAAGTTGATTTTTGTATATGGTGTATGGAAGGGGTCCAGTTTCAGTCTTCTGCATGTAGCTAGCCAGTTATCCCAGCACCATTTATTGAATAGGGAGTCCTTTCCACATTGTTTTTGTCAGCTTTGTCAAAGATCAGATGGCTGTAGGTGTGCGGCCTTGTATCTGGGCTCACTATTCTGTTCCATTGAACTGCGTGTCTGTTTTTGTACCAGTGTCATGCTGCAAAACCTTCTTTTCTATTAGGTTCATCACATGGGTGAAACCATTGTCAGTTGAAAACAAACAGGAGGTTCCATGGGTAGGCCCACGCCAAGGGAATTTTCCTCTTGTGGATCCACAAAAGAAAAATAAATTTTGGTGCCATGCGGCTTGCACTTATCTGCAGCAAGACAGTCTAGTTCCCTTAACCCCATTGTGTGTCTGGGAAAAGATAGTGAAAATATTTCCATAAGAGGCAAAGACAACAAGAAAGCTACAAGCTTGCTGTGCAAAGTTGTGAAAATGTCATGGTAAAGAAGCACCACATGCTAATTTTTTTTTTTTTTTTTTTTGAGACAGAATCTCATTCCATCGTCCAGGCTGGAATGCAGTGGTGCAATCTTGTCTCACTGCAACCTCCACCTCCCAGGTTCAAGCAGTTTTCTTGCCTCAGCCTCCAGAGTAGCTGGGATTACAGGCACGCACCCCAATGCCGGGCTAAATTTTGTACTTTTAGTAGAGATGAGATTTCACCATGTTGACCAGCCTGGTCTCAAACTCCTGACCTCAAATGATCTACCCTCCTCGGCCTCCCAAAGTGTAGGGATTATAGGTGTGAGCCACGCTCCCGGCATTTTTTGTTTGTTTGTTTTTTTGTTTTTTTGAAACAGAGTCTCACTCTGTCACCAGGCTGGAGTGCAGTTGGTGTGATCTTGGCTCACTTCAACCTCCATCTACTGGGCTCAAGTGATTCTCCTGATTCAGCCTCCCGAGTAGCTGGGATTACAGGCATGTGCCACCAAGCCCAGCTAATTTTTTGTATTTTTAGTAGAAACAGGGTTTCACTATGTTGGCCAGGTTAGTCTCAAACTCCTGACCTCAAATGATCTGTCCGCCTTGGCCTCCCAAAGTGCTGGGATTACAGGCGTGAGCCACCGTGCCTGGCTGATTTTAACAGCTTTTTTTTTTTAACTGGAGAAATCTATTTGCTATGTACACACCACAGAAAAATTGCCCCCAACCCTGAAAAAAAAAGGTCATGCAAGAAAATCAGATTCATAATATAAAAAAAGTATGTATCTAAAGTAGACAAAAATATGGCTTATGTTTTAAAAAGAAAATATGTAAAATTTCACTATGAATTGCTTAGATTTGCATGTGACTTAGTACTTATTTCATATTAACCATACCCAGTTGCTATGATAAGTCTCTATGTTTTAGAATAGGTATTCTTTAAAAATACCTGTTTTTAAGCCAGAACATATACGTTACATTTGTGCATCCATGTGTAAGCTATCCTGCTTGGTATGGAACCAAGATACTAAAAGATTAATAAAATAATTTTTAAAATATTCAGTCACAGACTAGCAAAGAATATATTTCCTCAAGTTTTCTGGGCCACACTGCTGACTTGGATTAATGCAGTCTGAAATTTCAGATGTAAATACCAGTCAGTATTAGTTGTTAGTTGTCAAAACTAAAAAGCAGTTGAGTTGGGAGGACCTTCACAATGTTGGCTCTTAAATCATAAGTAAAATTATTCTTAGAGCTGGACCATAGTAAGCAGAAACCCTTTTCTTAGCTCAAACCCTACAAATTGACTCTTAACATTCATAACCATGCCCTTTTAGGTGCTTTAAAACGGCACACTGATTTTGCAGTCTATAGTTTGTCTATACTTTGTCAGAGGTCAGGTAACTCTAGCACAAAAAAACTATAATGTGGAACTGGGGAGGACTTCAGTGGCACTATTCCAATTTTATTGATCCATACTTTTGCTTTCAACCTTGCATTGAGACCTCCTTGTGTGTCGGTTTCTAACATGTCACCAACTATCACACAGTCCACAGGTTGTACTCCAAGGAGATTGCAGCAGTAATAAAATATGGAAGGTGCTGGCTTCTCCCCTCTCTGCTGTTCACCTACAACAGCTTGGACATAGGACTGACAGGCACAAGCCTCATGAAGAGTAGATGGAAGACAGGATCTGTATTTAAGGAGCTGATTATGGGTTTATAAAGATGAAAAAAGCGTGTGGCAGTAGTCTTAAAAAACTTTTAATGATGGTGATGGAAAGTGGGGAGGAGGTAGAGGAAGAGGGAAATGGAGGAGATGTGAGTATAGAATGAGAACCAGCCCCCAGATTATCTTTGGTACATTGGGGTATTAGCTTAGATTAATTTGTGGTAGGAACCCCCCAGATCTCAGTGCATTACAACAACAAAGGTTTATTTCTCATTTGTGTTGTCCATTGTTGTTTGGCTGGGGCTTTGCTCTACATCCTCTACTTTCTAGTACTGAGGCTGAAGGGCTAGTCTGGGACATAGCCAAGGGAAAAGAGAAAATAGTGGAGCCATACAATGGCTTTTAAAGCTTCTGCTGGGAAGTAGCACGTGTATCTTCTACATACATTCCAGGCCGAGCACAGTGGCTCACATCTGTAATCCCAGCACTTTAGGAGGCCGAGGCGGAAGGATCGCTTGAGCCCAGGAGTACTAGACCAGCCTGGGCAACAAAGTGAGGCCTTGTCTCTGCAAAGAAACTTAAAAAAAGGAATTAGCCAGGTATGGTGGCACATACCTGTGGTCCTAGCTGCATGGGAGGCTGAGGCGGGAGGATCGCTTGAGCCCAGGACATCAAGGCTTCAGTGAGCTATAACCATGCCACTGCACTCCAGTCTGGGTGACAGAGTAAATCCTCATCTTAAAAAACAAAGACAAAAACAAACCTACACATGACCATGGCCAAACCTGGTATCAGTGGGTGGGAGGGAGAAGCCTTGGGCGACTGTGCAGTAAAAGTTTTTGAACAAATATGTTATCTCCTGCTGTGGGATATTACACTATGAGGAAGCCACAATTCAAGTGTGGGGTGCTTGTTAACTGTTAATACAGCATCCTAGCCTTTGAGCAGGAAAGAGATAAGTGGGTGAGCCACAGCTAAATTTTTATCTATGTTCAGGCTGCTGTTGGTGGTGCTGGGTTATGTCCAGAGAAATGAATGACTGTGTGTAAAAGGAAATGCAAGACATTTATTCATAATTCATTACTTAACCTATAATTACTTGCCTACTTTTACTTACAATAAATTTTCATAGTTTAAGAGAAATTGTCATTGTTTAAAAAATAACAAAACTTAGTTTAATGGGGAACTCTCAATACAATTTAGGGAGCTCCTGCTTTTATATCCTCCAGATCCTCTAATCCAGTTCTTTGTGCATAAGTAAATTATTTTGTTAATTGAATGAATGTATCTGTGAGGTTTTGCTGTACATACGTATAGTAAGATTTACATTATGTCTAGCACAATGCCGTGTCTTTTGGGGAAGTATGTCTCTTATTTTAAGGACATGAAGAGTATAAGCTAAAGAACTGTATCGGCCGGGCGCGGTGGCTCAAGCCTGTAATCCCAGCACTTTGGGAGGCCGAGACGGGCGGATCACAAGGTCAGGAGATCGAGACCATCCTGGCTAACACGGCGAAACCCCGTCTCTACTAAAAAAAAACACAAAAAATTAGCCGGGCGAGGTGGCGGCGCCTGTGGTCCCAGCTACTCGGGAGGCTGAGGCAGGAGAATAGCAGGAACCCGGGAGGCGGAGCTTGCAGTGAGCTGAGATCTGGCCACTGCACTCCAGCCTGGGCGACAGAGCGAGACTCCGTCTCAAAAAAAAAAAAAAAAAAAAAAAAAAAAAAAAAAAAAAAAAAAAAAAGAACTGTATCAACTATGGGAGATTTCTGGGTTACTCTCTAATGGATTAAGGGTTTTAATTTATGTGTGATATATAGGCCGATTTTGGTACTGTTGTGTTTCTTTGTACTGGGAGTTAGATTTTTATTTTAGTTTGACTACCTCAGATTCCTTCACCTGTTGCACGGGTAGTAAAAAGCAGACAGTACAATCTGTATATGAAACAAGACTGAAGGAGAGAGAGAGACTAAGCAGGAAAGGAGAGTGAGAAAGAAAGGATGAAATCAAGATGACAGAGAAAATGAGATTTGATTAAGGTAAAGACACAGTTGTTTCAGGAAACAGCATGGTTAGTGCAAGCATTTTTTTAACTGCCCCAAATAGTTGCCACATTTTCTTGATGTGTGTGTGTGTGTGTGTGTGTGTGTGTGTGTGTGTGTATATAATTTTTTTTATCAGGTCTCCAGATTGACAGTGAGTTTTTTTGTCTTAGGTGTATACTCTTGATGTACCAGATGCATTCTATTACTGTTATAGTCCAGACCCTGGTAGTGCAAAGGGAAAAGATGCCATTATGGAAGCAATGGCTGACCAGATAGTTACAGTGTGTGCCACCTTGGATGAAAATCCCGGAGTAAGATATAAAAGGTAGGACCCTCAGCATCTGCACATGTTATGCTTCCTATTTACCATTCACTATAGAGGTAAGTAATGTCTCTGTACCTTTGCAGATTGGTTTACAAAATTTATTTCCTTTGTATAATTACCATGCTATACATATAGGAGATTTAAAGCTTGTGGTTTAAATTTCAGAATAGCAGGCCGGGCGCGGTGGCTCAAGCCTGTAATCCCAGCACTTTGGGAGGCCGAGACGGGCGGATCACGAGGTCAGGAGATCGAGACCATCCTGGCCGACACGGTGAAACCCCGCCTCTACTAGAAAATACAGAAAAACTAGCCGGGCGAGGTGGCGGGCGCCTGTACTCCCAGCTACTCGGGAGGCTGAGGCAGGAGAATGGTGTGAACCCGGGAGGCGGAGCTTGCAGTGAGCTGAGATCCGGCCACTGCACTCCAGCCTGGGCGGCACAGCGAGACTCCGTCTCAAAAAAAAAAAAAATAAATAAATAAATAAATAAATAAATAAATTTCAGAATAGCAAATAGCTTCTGTTACTGAATTTCAGAGCCTAAATTCGGTACATTTTACAGACAGTTTTTCATCACTTTAAGGAATGCTTAGAGGAAATGTCTTTATAGTCACATAGGGAATACAGTGTTACAATTAATGCTTTTCATTAAATCACCAGCAAATCTAAATGGCCATATTCTCTGGATACCTGTTACAATGTCTAAGTATCTAATCTCAGTGCCTATTCTAAATAAATTTTGGGGTTTTTTTAAAGAGGTAAAATTTAACTTTAGTACTATATACTTTGACTTATATACTTCTTTTTAAAAATGAAGTTTACTGTAAAGTACATAAATTGTCTATACAGTAAGTCCTCACTTAATGTCGTTGATGGATTCTTGGAAACTGACAAAACCAATCTTACCATAGGCTAATTGATATAAACAAGAATTAAGTTCCTTGGTTATGTACTGTCACCAAACTTCTGCATAAAGACCTGAAACACTTCTAATATTAAACATTGAAAGAAATGTGATTGTATGTACATTTAAGAAAGATTAATAAAAACAAGATCATTATTTGCCCAGTTATTCTAGTTCAGGCTCATTAGAAGGATGACCAGAGCTCATCCCAGCAGCTCATGGCACAAGGCAGGAATGCACCCAGATTAGGATACCATCCCACTGCAGGGCACACTACACACATCCACACTCACTCGGACTGGGACAATTTAGACATGCCAGTTAACCAAACATGCTGCACATCTTTGGGATGTGGGAGGAAACCGGAGTACCAGGAGAAAACCCATGCAGACATGGAGCGATCATGCCAATGCCGTACAGACAGTGGCCCCAGCCAGGAATCTATTTTTTTTTTTTCCTCAGCATTATAATGAGATGACGAACAAAATGACATTATTTGAGGACCTGCTAGATATGGCATGATAATTCATTCCAAAATGAACATATCCATCTAACCCTACCAAGATCAAAAAAAAATAGAACATTAACAGCATCTCAGAGGCCTCTCTCATGATCTCTCCCAGCTCTCCCGTCCCCTTTTCTTCCCTAGAGATGACTGCCATCTGACTTTTAACATATAGTTTAATTTTGCCTGATTTTGAACTGGTAGAAACGGAACCACATGATATTTTTTGTTTTTGACTTCTTTGCTCAGCATTGTTTTCTGAGAGTCATCCATGTTGTTTGTTGTGTGTGTCAGGCAGTTTTAGTTTTAATTTTGGTCTGCTAGTTCATGTGTGATCCTCTCACCTCAGTTTCCTTATCTATGAAATAAGAATGATTAAATAATACCTACCTTATACAGTTGTTTTTAGAGTTAAATGAATTAATATCTATAAAGTATTCCTCACTAATAAATATGGTAGTAAATATATTGCACTACTTGTAATAAGTATTATTACTCATTTGTCTTTTAAAAAGTCCTTTAATTTGAACATTGGCATTTGTCAAGTTAGCTGGCTGAACTGTTTGATTTTAAATTCATGTAGTACTTTAAGTCACATTACTCTTCACTTACCATTTGAAAATTCCACTATAAATACTTAGAAAAAGTATAGTGATCTCCTGGGAGATTAAGTGATCTCCTCAATTCAGGTATTACCAAACAAGCTCTTTATTCATACCTTGGGTATTAGAAACATTCTTTTTCTTACTTTTTTTTTTTTTTTTTTTTTTTTTTGAGATGGGATCTCTCCATGTTGCCCAGGCTGGTCTCAAACTCCTGGGCTCAAGCAATCCGCCTGCCTCTGCCTCCCAAAGTGCTGGGATTACCTTTTTCTTATAAGAGATGTGCTAATTACATTCTGGACTCAGTGGAGCTGAGCTAAGTGGTTTGGCTCCTGGTAAGAGTTTAGTAACTGTTGAAGCTTCTGCTGTTGGTGATTGGTTATGTTCAGGGAAATGAGAAAACATAGCCAATTTATAATTGTGTCGCTCACATAGGGGCTAGTTTTGAGTTACGCTAATAAATAATCTGTAATCCTGTCTTTTAAAATTCTACCTGCTTTCACAAAATATTCCTTTACACTCTATCGACTTTAAAGTATAATTTTAAAATGAAGTTTCTTTCTTTTGAAAATATTGTACAAAGAGTTTAATGAATTACCCTTTATAGATGTTGCTTTATTTATTTATTTATTTATTTATTTATTTATTTATTAAAGACAGAGTCGTGCTCTGTCGCCCAGGCTGGAGTGCAATGGCATGATCTTGGCTCACTGCAAACTCTGCCTCCTGGCTTCACGCCATTCTCCTACCTCAGCCTCCCAAGTAGCTGGGACAACAGGCGCCCGCCACCACACCTGGCTAATTTTTTTGTATTTTTTAGTGGAGACAGGGTTTCACCATGTTAGCCAGGATGGTCTCGATCTCCTGACCTCATGATCCACCTGCTTCGGCCTCCCAAAGTGCTGGGATTACAGGCGTGAGCATTATTTGTTTTTAAGGTATAAGACCTAAAGAGTCTGTAAAACTTTGAAGCCCTCACAATAAGACCTCCCATTTTCGAGGTTGGTGTGCTGGTGAAGAGCCTTTTTCTTTCTCTCTCTTTTTTCTCAATTTTTGTGGATACATAGTAGGTGTATATATTTATGGGGTACATGACATATTTTGATACAGACATACAATGCATAATAGTCACATCAGGGTAAACGGGGTATCTATCACCTCAAGCATTTATCCTTTCTTTGTGTTAAAAACAATCCAATTATACTCTTAGTTATTTTTAAATGTACTGTAGTCACGCTGTTGTGCTATCAAATACTAGATCTTACTCATTCTACCTATAATTTTGTACCCATTACCCATCCCCACTAAACCCTTGACCACCACTCCTGCCCCTTTCCAGCCTCTGGTAACCATCTTTCTACTTTCTCCATGAGTTCAATTGTTTTCATTTTTAGCTCCCAGAAGCAAGTGAGAACATAAGAAATGTTCTTTCTGTGCCTGGCTTATTTTGCTTAACATGGTGACCGCCAGTTCCATCTATGTTGTTGTAAATGTCAGGATCCATTCTTTTTTATGGCTGAATAGTACTCCATTCTGTCAATGTGCCACATTTTCTTTATCCATTCATATGTTGCTTCCAAATCTTGGCTGTTGTGAATAGTGCTACAGTAACATGGAGTACAGATTGATATACAGATTTCCTTTCTTTTGGACATATATATTTAGCAGTGAGATTGCTGGATCACATGGTAGTTCTCTGTTTAGTTTTTTGAGGAACCTCCACATTGTTCTCCTTAGTAATTATACTAATTTACATTCTCACCAACAGTGTATGAGGGTTCCCTTTTCTCCATATTCTTGCCAGCGTGTGTTTATATTGCCTGTCTCTTGAATAAAAGCCATTATAACTGAGGTGAAATGATATCTCATTATAGTTTTGATTTGCATTTCTCTGATAATTAATTATGTGTATGAGCACCTTTTCATATACCTGTTTGCCATTTGTATGTCTTCTGTTGAGAAATATCCAGAGCTTTCGCCCATTTTTAAATCAGATTATTTTTTCCTATGGAGTTATTTGTGCTCCATATCTATTCTTATTAATTTTTTGTCAGATAGGTAGTTTGCAAATATTCTCTTCCATTCTGTGGGTTGTCTCTTCACTTTGTTGATTGTTTATTGTGCAGAAGCTTTTTAACTTGATGTGATTCCATTTGTCCATTTTTGCTTTGGTTGCCTGTGCTTATGGGGTGTTACTCAAGAATGTCCCACAGAGAAATCTGCCCAGTTCAGTGTCCTAGAGAGTTTCCCCAATGTTTTCTTGTGGTAGTTTCATAGTCTGAGGTCTTAGATTTAACTCTTTAATCCATTTTTATTTGATTTTTGTATATGGCAAGAGATAGGGGTCTAGTTTCATTCTTCTGCATATGGATATCCATTTTTCCCAGCACCATTGATTGAAGAGACTATCCTTTCCCCAATGCATGTTCTTGGCACCTTTGTTGAAATTGAGTTAATGGTAGATGTATGATTTGTTTCTGGGTTCTATATTCTGTTCCATTAGTCTCTATGTCTGTCTTTATGCCAGTACCATGCTGTTTTGGTTACTACAGCCCTGTAGTATATTTGAAGCCAGGTAATGTGATTTCTGCAGTTTTGTTCTTTTTGCTTAGGATAGCTTTGGCTATTCTGGGTCTTTTGGGGTTCCATCTACATTTTAATTTTTTTTTATTTCTGTGAAGAATGTCATTGATATTTTGATAGGGATTGCATTGAATCTGTAGATAACTTTGGGTAGTATGGACATTTTAACAATATTTGTACTTCCAATCCATGAACGTGGAACATCTTTCCTTTTTTAATTTCCTCTTCAACTTCTTTTACAGAGCTGTTTTTCAGCATTTTTCTTGTAGATTTGGAAGTTACACTAATACCACTGGTCCTGAAGTTACAATTTAGGGTACAGTGTTATTTTAGAAGATAATGATATACAAGATTTTATGCAAAAGGCATTGGAAAGTTGATGATGTTAGCATGTGGGCAAATCTCACACTGCTAGTGGGAGGGATGTTGATCAACTAATTTGTAGAGTAATTAATAATATTGAAAAAAGTACGTATATGCTGTATGACCCAGAAATTATATTTTTACGTGTAATATACCTAGAGAAACATGTACATGTAATATACCTAGATACATATATACCAATGTTTGTTTCAGTGTTTATAATAGTATAATAAGAATGACTCATATGTCCATCTTTAGAGAAATCAATACATAAAATCCAGTATAATCATGATGGAATACTATATAGGAGATAAAATGAATAAATCCGATATGTGTGTCAATATCAATGTAGATACACCTCAAACACACACACATACACACACACACACACACGAAACAGAAATGACTGGAGGGAGAATATACATGAAATTAATGACACTGGTTGTCTTGGTTTGAGGCAGGGGTATGGGAGAGGACCAGGACTTAGGAGCAAAATAAAAGGAACTGCAGCTTTACATGTTATTTTATTTCCTTTATATTAAAAAATCTGAAGCAGATATAAGATTTGTCCTTGTAAATTCCAAATATATCGATATAACATTATTTGATATATTATCTGAACTTTTACATGTTTATAAAATAATTTTTCATTTTGTAAACATTTTTTAAATTCCATGGTTTAATTTTAGAATTAATTCATGATATTATAAAGTATATACTGAAAGAAAGATAATTGTTGGACCTTTTTTTCTATGTCTAGTAAACCTCTAGATAATGCCAGTAAACTTGCACAGCTTGTTGAAAAAAAGCTTGAAGACTACTACAAGATTGACGAAAAGAGCCTAATAAAGGTAATGTATGCAAGGCAAATAGTGTCTATGCATAAAGTCTGTCTTATTTCTTTGTAAGCCAAAGAAACTTGCTCATTCATTTTCTAGTATTGGTTTGGGAGTCATTAACATAGATCTTCAATACTGATTTGAGAATCATTAACATACACAGTTGGCAAACCTTAATAGATGGTATGGTTTAGAGGGGATTCTATTAACTAACAGATTTTGAAGTCAGCACTGTGCCCAAATCTAGTTCTGCCATTTAATTCATAGTTAATGTCTATTTGGGCAAATTATGTAACTCCTATGTAACTACATTTTCTTTTCTATAAAATGGGAATAATAAAAGAATACCTATTTTAAAAGTTATGATTAAGTGAGTTAATACATGCAAAGTCCTTAGAGTAATTCTTGCCATTGAGTAAACATTTAATAAATGTGGGAATTCCTATTATCACTAGCTGTGTGACCTTGAGTTTGTTTTTCCATCTGTGAAATAGATGAAGTAATATATACCTTGCTAGGCGGTGTGAGGATTAAGTTAGTATGTAAGTGTATTTGGCACCAATGGGAATTTAATAAATGGCAGCTGTTGTTATCCTATGGAGATAATATAATCAAAGACTAAGGTTGAAATCTGGGAAATACCAGCATTTACATGTGGGTGAGAGAATGAAGAGCTTGAGGAGACTGACAGAGGTGGTGCCAGAGGGCTAGGAAGCCATATTACAGTAGCTGGAGAATGAAGAAAAGGAACTGTTGCTAGTTTAGAAGAGGAGTTGTGCCAGGAAACCACCAATTAGAATACTGTGTAATAAGTGGAATGTAATAAGAAGAATACAGAGAGTATAATGGAAATATAGTCCCAGGCTTATCTTCTTCTAAACTGGAGTGTTGGAAGGCATCCCAAGAGGAAAGGCCCTTTAGCTTGAAGAATGAGCATAACATGATAAAGAGGGAGTTTACTGCATGGAAAACAGGATTCTTCAGGTAGAGGCAATAGAGAAAAAGGCAAAATCCACAATTAAACGATGTGGCTGGAATGGAAGATATAAACTTAGATGTTAGGTTAGTTACCTTAAAAGTTACCTGTTTTTGGTTTAGAGGCCTAGTGAAGGCTGTTATTCTGGTTGTAGTTTTGAAGGCAGAATGGCTTAGTACACATAGTCGATAGTGAATAAATGTTTGTTGAATGAAGAGATATACAATCAAATATGCTTTTAGTCCTTCATGTGTTCAGTGGAAAAAGAGCAAAATCCATAAAAATTAAACTTGTCCTTTCCATTCTTTCTGCCTGGAAAATTAATCATCCTTCAAATACTTGATACCTTTCCTTTATTCAGGGACACCTGATAAAGTGATAAAGTGTCACCTCATTTTTGAAGGCTTTCCTGACTCTTCAGGCCAAGTGATGCTTCCTCCCACATGCTGTCATAAGCCCTAAGCCTGCTATAGAACTTATATTGCACTTTTTCCTATTTATATTTCTGAAGCTTCATAGTTCACATTTTTGAGGGCTTGCTGTGCTGTGTTTCATGGCATGATTATATTTAACCTTTACAATAATCTTATAAGGCAAAGATTCCATAATTATGTTTCATTTTACAAAGAGAATACTGCCATATAAACAAGATAAGCATTTTGTCCAAACTTGTACTGCAAGATTGTGATCAAAGGTAGACTCAAATTCAGACCTGACTGATTTCCAAGGCTGTGCTCTGAACCACCATATCATACTGTCTCAAAATTTAATTAAATGAATGTGCTTAATTTTAAAATATTTTAAAAACATAGCCTATAAAATATACCTGTTATATGTAAATAAATAGAAAATGTTTGTATAATGAGTTATAGTTATTATTGCTTTGAATAATAATCCAAAGAATTTATTACTTTTTAAAATGAAGTATGAAAGATACTGACATTAACAATATGTTTCCAGCACTATTATCCAGTTTAGTGATGTTTGCGAATTAATGATAACAAGGCTTTCATTGTGATTTATCATCTTAGTTGGTATCAGTACAGTCTTTTAAAATAGCATAACGGTTAAGAGCACAGACGTTGGAGCAAACCTGCATTTGAATCTCCATTCTGCCTCATACTACCTGTGTGATTTGGGCAAGTTACTTCATTTCAGGCTGCAATGCCCTCATGGTCAACTGGAGATGATAATGCCTGTCTCACAGGATTATTAAAAGAATTAGATGAAATAATCCATGTATTTTTGTTTAGTAAAATGTCTAATACATAGAGCTCAAGTAGTAGCTACCATTCATAATTTATGCTTTTTGGAACTCAATTCATAAGAATTGAGTGCTTTTGGAACTCAATTCATAAGAAAATAGATTTAGTGCAAACAAAATGTTACTTTTTTAAAAGGAACTTTCAGGTTATTATACAGTTGTCCCTTGGGAAACACAGGAGGGTTGGTTCCAGGACCTCCTGTGTATACCAAAATCCACACATACTCAAGTCCTGCATCAGCCCAGCAAAACCTACATATCTGGAAAGTCAGCCCTTCGTACATGCAGGTTTCACATCCTGCGAATACTGTATTTTCTATCTGTTATTTAGTTGAAAAAACTGAGTGTTAAGTGTACCCACGCAGTTCAAACCCATGTTATTAAATGTACCCTCTTACTCTAATTACAAAAGCTTTTAGTTATGTAGTCTTCATTTTTTCTCTCATGCTACTCGGATTTTTCTTTGTGTTGTTATAACTTCACATTCTTAAGACAATTAACCATTTGTTTTGTTTTGTTGTATGTTTTTGGGGGGGGAAAGGGATAGAACTTAGGAAAAGCCTGCTTTGTATTCTAAGATATTAAAAATATGTTCACACTAAGAAATTGAAGCTGCTTAAGATGATTTTATCTTGTTATTCTAGGGTAAAACTCATTCACAGCTCTTAATAATTGATCGTGGCTTTGATCCTGTGTCCACTGTCCTGCATGAACTGACCTTTCAGGCAATGGCATATGATCTACTACCAATTGAGAATGATACATACAAGCAAGTATAACTTGAAGGGCATATAAAGGGCATATACAAACAGGATAGAATATGAGCATTTAATGATTTCTATAGGCACCGGAAATCCAAAAGCCCCTGTAACCTTTTCTATTCAGAGACTTTATCCTTCTCTTATTCCTACAGTTATAGTCTTTCACAGATATGTTGACCTTGTAAATTAAAGCGTAATTTGATTGCTTTGGAGCATTTTTGGTGTGTTTGCTTCCTTAACTATGTGTACAGCAGAGCTACGTTTAAACACATGGAATTTGACCCTTTTACTTTTAAAAGTAAATATCAGGCTCACTATCATAATTTATTGAAGGAGAAACCATATTCAAAATTGTTAGGCTATAATTGTTCTGAATCATACATTCAAAAGTCTGTGTCTTATCAACATAATGTATTTTAGAAGATTGGAACACTAGAAAACTAAATAGGATGGCTGTTGAGAGCAACAGGCATAGTTTTACCATTTTGGTACCTTCTACTGAGTTAATCTTGGCATAAACATATTTACTTTAAAAGTAATGTCAAATAAAAACCTAAATGAAAAATGAAATAGTTTTTCTATCAAGGAATCATCTTACTGTATCTCTGTCATTTATGGTGTGTGTTATGTTTTACATACATTATAAATGTTATTTGATATCATGATTTCTAAATCCAAACTGGTATTTGTCAGCTAAGATTCACTACTTGAGTACACTAATAAAAATGAAAATTAGTTTTCTGAAATTTTATGTTTAAACCAATTTGGTAGTTTTAAGATACAGACACTTGTGATAGTGATGATACTGTTTTTTTCTTAAATATTGTTACTGTATTTTCTATTGTATTTTTATTTGCATTCTGGTCGAATCTTGGTTTCTGAGTTTTTCTCTATATTATCTGTATTAATGTTAGATAACATAGCTATTTTTCTAATATAAAAGTTATTTTAAGCAGTTTATTCAGAGGGGATATTATTTACCTCTGTTACCCTTTAGGTCTCTAAACCTGCGTTGCTCAAAAGGTTTAGAAGAGAATTAATAAACCAATGGATAGTAAAGGATTTAGTTCCAGACTGTAGATATAAATTTTAGACATTTCTAACCTAATATTTAAAATATGTATCTCTTTAGGTTTGCTGGCAAGCAAAGCAAGGTTTAATTTTTTTTAAGTAGAGACTTCTTTAAAAAGCCACTATACTCCCTTCTTTCTGATTCAAAAAAATTCAGAGATAAGAATTCGATGGGAGTAAAGCTCCCTGTGTTTTGGGCTCTATCACAATTTTTTTTTTTTTTTTTTTTTTTTTGAGACAGAGTCTCACTCTGTCACCTAGGGTGGAGTGTAGTGGCATGATCTCGGCTCACTGCAGCCTCTGCCTCCCAGGTCAAGTGATTCTCCTGCCTCAGCCTCCCAGGTAGCTGGGATTACAGGCACCCGTCACCACACCTGGCTAATTTTTGTATTTTTAGTAGAGGCGGGGTTTCGCCATGTTGGCCAGGCTAGTCTTGGACTCCTGACCTCAGGTGATCCGCCTGCCTCGGCCTCCCAAAGTGCCAGGATTACAGGGGTGAGCAACCACACCCAGCCTTCATCACAATTTTTTATGGAAACAGAATACAAAACAGGAAGCTCTAAGTGTCCAGATTCAAGTTTTCATGTTGGTGACTTCTTTAAATTTAGTTTTTTTTTTCCGTTTTGTTTTGTTTTTTTGAGACAGAACCTCACTCTGTCGCCCAGGCTGGAGTGCAGTGGCACAATCGCCTCATTGCAGCCTTCGTCTTCTGAGTTCAAATGATTCTCGGCCTCAGCCTCCCAAGTAGCTGGGACTACAAGTGTGTACCACTGTGCCCGGCTAATTTTTGTATTTTTAGTAGAAATGGAATTTTGCCATGTTGGCCAGACTGGTCTCAACTCCTGGCCTCAAATGATCCACCTGCCTCAGCCTCCCAACTAAATTTACTTTTAAAATGGGATATTCATATCACCTGAGTATTGTCAGGCTTGCTACTCTTATCTTTGTTTGCAAATCACTTATAAGTCAAAGGTATTGTATAAGAACAAAGTGGTATTTTAAATGACAAAAGGGCTTTCATCCTTAGTGCAGCCTTATATAATTGAGCACAGTGATTCTGTCTTTGGACATCTGTAATCCACACAGGTGGATGGTTTTACAGAATTGATGTGTAATTTATGGGGGCTATAGAAACGATTATATTCATATAGCAAAGTCTACATTTAGTATTTGTAGTTCAGAGCTAGGAAAATTCAGTGCAGTCCTTCCTGATCTTGACTCAGGAAATCAGGTAGTTTCAAGAATGATTCCATCTTCTCTAGTTCCACAAATGGAAGGAAGGTATCTGCATAAAAAGATAAGGGGAAGCAGTCAGGAAGCCCATTTTGAATAGTTTCATGAATCCTTTAAATTGTTGCTCACTTCAGTAGAACTCATTAAAGCTATCACAATTTTTATGGCTTACATTAATTTTTTTTCTCTCATTTTCTTTCTCATTCTGTAAAGGAGATGTGGTTATAGGGTTGGGGAAGAATAAAGAAACAGATGATAAATGTTTGTGAATTTTGTACCAATTCTGAAACACCTTCAATATTTAATAGGTTATATTGGGGAGGATATTCCTGTTTTGTTTGTTTTGTTTTGTTTGAGACAGAGTCTTGCACTGTCACCCAGGCTGGAGTGCAGTGGTGCGATCTCTGCTCACTACAAACTCCACCTCCCAGGTTCAAGTGATTCTCCTGCCTCAGCCTCCAGAATAACTGGGATTACAGGCGCGTGCCACCACGCCCTGCTAAGTTTTTGTATTTTTTTTTTTTTAGAGATGGGGTTTCACCCTGTTGGCAAGCTGGTTTTGAACTCCTGACCTCAAGTGATCCGCCCCCCTCGGCCTCTTAAAGTGCTAGAATTAACAGGCGTGAGAGACACCACACCTGGCCAGTATTCCTGTTCCTAATGGAGATTTGATAATTGTACTGTGGGTTATTAGCACATCAAAACAGTGTTTTAGGCAATTAGAACACAAAGCGTTAGTATATTCAGTCTTGTTCTTAAAGTTAATTGTAGCCCGTTGAATTTTTCTTTATAAGGTATAATTTTGCTGAACTAAAACTCTATAATAATGACACCTAAACCTAACATTTGAAAATGTCTTGGTAGGCTCAGTGCTTATTTTTAATGTAAGCATAGCAATGTGCCTTAGTTTTGAGTAGGTGTTCATTACCCCCCTAAAATAGTGGATTTTACTTTTCAGTTTCTTGAGTTGTGTCTTGAAATTATTGTTTGTAAAAATGTTTCTTTTGATTTTGGAGGGAAAAAAAAAATCAAAAAAATTTAGTGCTTCTCTCTACTTGTAGATATAAAACAGATGGAAAAGAAAAGGAGGCCATCCTTGAAGAAGAAGATGACCTCTGGGTTAGAATTCGACATCGACATATCGCAGTTGTGTTAGAGTATGTGAACCCATTTTAATTTTTATTCCATGTTTTTTAGACAGTATGTGATAGTACATTTTGTAACCTTAAAATAGTTCTGTAAAGAATTACATCTTAGAAATTTAAAGAATTCTCTCACAATTTGACAGGGAAATTCCCAAGCTTATGAAGGAAATTTCGTCAACAAAGAAAGCAACAGAAGGAAAAGTAAGTCTTACTTAACTTTCCAAATAATAGCGAAGGTGAATTTTAAACTTTGTTTAAAATCTTTATTTTATTTCTTTAACTTTTTATTTTTGGAAAATTCTAACACAGAGATAGAGAATGAACTCCTTCCTATATACCTATTGCCTAGTTTCAGTAGTTAACAACATTTTGTCTGTCCTGCTGCATTAAAATGTTTTTATTTTATTTTTTGAGACAGAGTCTCACTCTGCCATGTAGGCTGGAGTGCAGTTGCACCATCTCAGCTCACTGCAATCTCCACCTCCCAGGCTCAAGTGATTCTTTTGCCTCAGCCACTCAAGTAACTGGGATAACAGGTGTGCACCACCATACCTGTCTAATTTTTGTATTTTTAGTAGTGACAGGGTTTCGCCATGTTGGCCAGGCTGGTCTCGAACTCCTGGCCTCAAGTGATCTGCCCACTTTGGTGCTGGGATTACAGGTGTGAGCCACCGTGCCTGGCCGTAAAGTTTATATTCAGGCCATTTAGTCAATTTTATCAGTGCATTGTTGGGATTTTGTATTGAGATATAATTTATAAGTAAAGCACAGAAATTTTAAATTTACAGTGGATAACTTTTACTTATATATACACTGGAAACCACCACCCAAATCAAGATACAGAATATTTTCATCATTCTAGAATATTCCCTCTTGTCCTTTCCCAGTCAGTACCCATCCTGCCAGAGGTAAACTCTATTCTAATTTTCATCACCATAGATCCTGTTCTTGAACTTCACATAATGAGATTCACCTGTGTTACATATTTCAGTAATTCATTTTTTTCATTCGTGTATAGTAGTAATACTGTTATGTAAATATACAACAATTTGTTCATCTCCTTTTGATGGACATTTAGTTTATTTCCAGTTTGGGGTTATTATGAACAAAGCTGCTGTGGATTTTTTTGTACATGTCATTTGGTGGACGTACACACTCTTTCTCTTTGGTATATGAAGAGTAAAATTGTTGGGTTATAGGGTAGGATTGTGTTTAGCTTTAATAGGTGATGCCAAAAGTTTTGCAAAGTGTTTGAACTGATTTACATCCCCATCAGCAATAATTGAGTGTTCTAGTTGCTCCATATTGTCACTAACACTTGATATATTCTTGTCTTTATTTTCAATTAAAATTTCATTGCATGAGGTGGTATCTTATTGTGGTTTTAATTTCAATTTCTGTAATGTTCTTGTGCATATTTGCCATTTGGATAGTCTATTTTGTGAAGTGCCCATTTAAGGTCTTTGGCCCTTTTTTAATTGAGTTGTCTGTTTTTCTTACTGATTTGTAGAAGTTATTTTCTGGATATGAGTCCCATACATCTATTTATGTATGTATATATCTTTTGATGAACAGAAGATTTCAATTTTAATGAAATCTAGTTTATCAGTTTATTTCTTTTATACTTTCTCTGTGTCCTTAGAAGTCTTGGCTTACCCTGAGGTCTTTAATATATTCTTCTGTTTTCTTCAAGAAGAGCATGTAGTTGAATTTTGTTTTTTTATTTAGCCCCAAAATCTTTTAATTAGAATGCTTGTTTAGTTCATATATATTTCATGTAATTATTGATATGGTTAAATTTATATCTAGTATCTTATTTGTTTTCTCTTCATCTTTTATATTCTATTTTCCTTCATCAAGTCTTTTTTTTTTTAAATAAATTCCATTTCATCTCCAATATAAACATTTGTGTTTTGCCTTTTAGTCCTTCCTTTAATTATTATACTGGAAATTTAAAAATTTATTCTTACCCTAGTTTAATAGTATAATTTTGTCATGTCCTGAATAATTCAGGAATCTTATAGTAGTTTAACTTCATTTATCCCCTTTTTCTTTTATGCTGTTGTTTCATGTATTTTACTTCAACATATGTTATAAACTCAAAATATTATTTTGTTTAGAAAAAAAAACCCGAAAATAAAAATAAGATGTTACTTTGTTATAAACACTCAGTAGACTTTTATTATTACCCACCTATTTATACACGCTGGTGCTGTTTATTTCTTACTGCTCTTCAGTTTTTCCAGCTGGGTTAGATTGAATTCTCCCACCTTTCTTTTTGTGTGAGGACATCTTTGTTTTGCAGTTTTTTTCTGAGATACTTTGCTGGATTTAGAATTCATAGTTGGTATTTTTTTTCCTTTCAGCAATTTTAAGCTTTCAATACATCACCTTCTGGCTACTGTAATTTCTGCTGAAAAAGGCAGCTGTTAAGTATTGTTTTCCTGAAGATATACTGTGTTTATTAATATTTTTTCTGTGTCTTTGATTTTTAGCAATTTGACCATGATATGCCTTACTATAATGTGGTTTGCTTGCTATTTGTCCTCCATGGGGTTTGCTGAGCTTCTTGAGTCACTGGGTTGATAACTTTCATTAAGTTTGTAAAATTCTTGGTCATTATCTCCTCAGATCTTCATTTTGTCCCATTCTCTTTCTCCTCTCTTTCTGGGAACCCAGTCAACATGTTTTTTGGATCTCTTGACTGTATTCTATATCTCTTACATTCTGTTATCTTTTTTTTTTTTTTTTTTTTACCTCTCCACATTGCAATTGAATGTTCTCTATTAACCTGGCTTTGAGTCCCCTACTTCTGTCTTCTTTTGTATTCAGTCTGCTGTTAAACCCATTCATTGTATCCTTTTGAAAACTGAGGTATAAAGTAAAATTTTCCCTTTATAGAATACAGTTCTGAGTTTTGACAAACGCACACTCTCATATAACCACTACCACAATCAAGATATAGAATTAATGTCATCACCCCCCAAAATGTCCTCATGCCCCTTTGCAGATAACCCCTTAACTCAGTTACCATCCCCTGACAACTACTAAGCTATTTTCTGACCCTGTAGTTTTGCCGTTTCCAGATTGTCCAATGAATGGAATAATACACTATGGCTCTTTTCATTTAGCATAATGCATTTGAGATTCACTCATGTTGCATGCAAGAGGAGTTTCATTAGTTTTTATTGCTGAGTAGTATTCCATCATATGGGTGCACCACAATTTGCTTATCAATTTACCAGTTTCAGAACATCTTAGTTTTTCCAAGTTGTTGGCAATTATGAATCAAGCTACTATAAACATTCACCTTCTTCATATCAGACATTCATGTCTATGAACAGATGTTATGTGCTTGGGAGGATACTTAAGAGTGGGATTGCAGAATCAATAATAAATGTATGTTTAAGTTTGTAAGAAAATTTCAAACTGTTTTTCCAAGGTGGCTGTACCATTTTCCAGTCCCACTAGCAGTGTATGAAAGTCATTCATTGTACTTTTAACTTAAAGTCTTATATTTAACTCTAGGACATTCATTGGATTTTTAGAAAATAAATTCTAATTCTCTGTTAAAATACTCCATGTTTTGATCCATGTAGTCCATCTTTTCCTCTGTTTCCACTTTAACATAAATGTTATTTTGAAGTGTCTTTCTGCCAACTCCATCTTAGGTCTACTTTTTGTGAGTTTCTTTGTTTTTACATTTTGAGGTGTTCTTTTCTTAGCTTTTTTATTGGTTCATAATAACTGTACATATTTATGAGGCATATAATATGTTTATACATGCATACAGTGTGTAATGATCAAATCAGTGTGTTTAGAATACCCATCACCTTGAACATTTATTATTTCTTTGTGTTGGGGACATTTCCAATCTTTTCCTCTAGCTATTTTGAAATACATAATATATTGTTAACTATAGTCACCACTGTGATATCAAACACTAGAACTTATTCTTTATCTTGGGTCTACTTTTATTGACTGTTCTATCACTTGAGTATCAGTCACTTTCCTGTTTCACCTATTAATGTTTTATTGTGCTAGACGTAGTGGATGATACATTGCAGAGGTTCTAGATGATGCTCTCTCTACAGAGAATGTTGAGTTTTGTTCTGGCAGGCAGTTAAGTTGCTGAGGAATAATCGTGATTCTGTTGTAACTTCGTGTTAGACAATGTTATGGTAAGTTTATTTCGCTTTTGCACTGAGTCCTAAGGCATAGTCCCAGGACTGAATGTCTAGGATGTTCACTTAGGTCTCTTTACTTTGTCTCGATCAGGGGATGCTAGTATATTCTTAGCACTAGGACCCCTCTGAGATTTCTGTCCAACATTTAGCCACCCATAAGTTGTTCTTTACTATACCTTTGAGGGTTATGCCCTGTACATGTGCAGCTTAGGAGTTCAAGGACAATCTCTCTACACATTTTTGGGTTATGTTCTGTCTAGCTCCTTTCTCTTTAGCACCCTGCTTTCCAGAATCTACCTCACAGCCCCAAGCTCTTATCTCCCTTTGTTTGCACCCAGAGAGATAATTGCTCTCTATTTGAACTATATTTCCTTTCAGTGGTGTTTGGAAAACATCTTTAGGGGAAAGGCAGGGTGAGTGTAGGGATCACCTTTGGTGCTTTCCTTCACTCAGCTGTCTCAGCTGTGAGCTATTTTTATCTATTACTCGAAAGCTTTTGTTTTATTTATTTGTCCAATCTTATTTATTTATGGAGGGAGAGTAATGTTGATATCAGCTGTGTTATTGTGAGTGAAACTGGAAGCCTCCTAAATTCTTCTTTAAAAAAATTGTCAAATAATCAGTAAATTAACTAGATTTGATAATTTGTAAAACTCTAGGATTTCAAAGTTGTAATATGGAATAACGGAATCATAGGTTTGCCTTAAAAAATGTTTGATTTTTCCTAGACATCACTTAGTGCTCTTACCCAGCTGATGAAAAAGATGCCCCATTTCCGAAAACAGATTACTAAGGTAAGCAGTATTATATATGAGATACCTAATTAGTTTTAGTTTATATTCAGTTTATATTTAGTTTATATTCAGCTCTGTAGTTCGGTTTAGCAGTGGGTTTCATGGAATACTTGGTATTAGTTGTACTCTAAAACCTTACTATATAGGTCTGAGAAATATCCCATATATCTAAGCTTCTTCATAACTTCTCTACATATATAACCTAGATTTATCTGAATCCAGCTTAAACTTGTCTATATCTTTGTCTTGAATAGCCTAACAGAGTAATATTTATCAACCTTATAAGAAATTCACGGCCGGGCGCGGTGGCTCAAGCCTGTAATCCCAGCACTTTGGGAGGCCGAGACGGGCGGATCACGAGGTCAGGAGATCGAGACCATCCTGGCTAACACGGTGAAACCCCGTCTCTATTAAGAAATACAAAAAACTAGCCGGGCGCGGTAGCGGGCGTCTGTAGTCCCAGCTACTCGGGAGGCTGAGGCCGGAGAATGGCGGGAACCCGGGAGGCGGAGCTTGCAGTGAGCTGAGATCCGGCCACTGCACTCCAGCCCGGGCGACAGAGCGAGACTCCGTCTCAAAAAAAAAAAAAAAAAAAAAAAAAAAAAAAAAAAAAAAAAAAAGAAATTCAGCAGTAGATTGACTAGTGGATGTTATTCTACATGTTTCTTTAAAGTAATAGTTACATATTAGTAGATTTAAGAGCATTTAAGCTGTTTAGTCAGGTAAACTATTTTTTTGCTCCTTACAAATACTATCAGAATAATCTTAACATTTTTGTCATGTTGCACCCTAGTCAACCAATGATTTTTGTGTGTGTTAAAATACTTGAAACATTTAGAAAGATAAAGAGAATATGAACTTGAAGAACTTCTGGGTATTTTTCTCACTTTCTCTCAAACTCAACACAAATTCAACAATTCAACACTTCCATCCCATTTATGCTGTCTGTTGATTGCCCCCTGTTGTATTAGTCTCTTCTGACATTGCTATAAGGAAATATCCAAGACTGGGTAATTTATAAAGGAAAGAGGTCTAACTGACTCACAGTTCCACATGGCTGAGAAGGCCTCAGGAAACTTACAATCATGGCGGAAAGCAAAGGGGAAGCCAGGCACCTTCTTCACAAAGCCACAGGAGGGAGAAGTACATGCAGGGCACATGCCAGATGCTTATAAAACCATCTGATCTCATGAGAACTCACTCACTATTATGAGAACAGCATGGAGGAGATCACTCCCATCATCCCATGATCCAAACACTTCCCATCAGGTCCTTCCCACGACACATGGGGATTATGGGAACTACAATTCAAGATGAGATTTGGGTGGGGAAACAGCCAAACCATATCACCTGTAGATCACATTCTCATTTGCTTCCTATCTTGAGCTGTTCCCTTGCTTACATGTTACCTTCTTTCACCTCAGCCCATACTTTCTTTCAGGCCTGTCTCAAAAGTTTAATATTACCAGTTGCACAAATGTCATTAAAATCCTTTAAATGATTGATTTCTTCTGTTTTTCAGCAAGTTGTCCATCTTAACTTAGCAGAAGATTGCATGAATAAGTTCAAGCTTAATATAGAAAAGCTCTGCAAAACCGAACAGGTATGTGCAGAGTCAGAAATGCCTCTGTTCATAATAAATTTCCAGGATAAACTTTGTAAGTTAAAACCTAACTTTTTGCTTGATACAGTGGTTGGTTTTTACAGAATCACAGACTCTCTCTTATCAGGGGAACCACCTAGGCAGTATTTAGTATGTCATTCCCCACTAATATTAACAAGTAGCTGTAGAGTATCTTAGTAAACAGTCCCTCGTATTATATATTTTTTATTTAATGGAATGATTTAAATTTTGGGAGCATGATTTCAGGGTAGCATTGTTGGCAGGACTTTCTCAGTACAGCATTTAGTGTAGCAGCCTGCAGAGCTCATTTTACAAGGGGCCTTTTCTATCATGCCTCAACTGTTTAGAACATTGCCCCTATTAGAATACAGGCTGCATGTAATTTTAAATATTCTAGTAGCCATATTAACAAAGGTAAAAATTTAAAAGTGCAATTAATTTTACTAATAAGTTGGGTGCAGTGGTGTGTGCTTATAGTCCCAGCTCTTCAGGAGGCTGAGGTGGGAGGATTGCTTGAACCCAGGAGTTTGAGGGCAGCCTGGGCAAGACCCTGTCTCTTAAAAAAAAAAAAAAAAAAAAAAAACTTTGACAACCTGATGTATTCAAAATATTATTTCAACATATAATCAATATAAAAAGTTATTAATTAGATAATTTTGCATTATATTACTTCAAGTCTTCCGGTGTTTTGTACCTACAGCACATCTTAATTCAGACTGATCCCATTTCAAGTGCTCAGTAGTCATATGTGGCTAGTGTCCACTGTACTGGATAGCATAGGTTTAATGATTTTTGTGTTCTCTGATTTATTTTTTGACCTTTTGTATTTTGTACAAACAATAGTTTACAAGGTGATGTTCATATTTTCTTGTGTAATGTCATCAGTGTTCCATTAAAATTTGACAAGATTTAATAATAGATTTTGTTTATTTGTTTTTGTTTTTTGTTTTTTTGAGACAGAGTTTCGCTCTTGTTGCCCAGGCTAGAGTGCAATGGCCCTATCTCGGCTCACTGCAACCTCCGCCTCCCAGGTTCAAATGATTCTCCTGCCTCAGCCTCTCGAGTAGCTGGGATTACAGGCACCTGACACCACGCCCGGCTAATTTTTTGTATTTTTAGTACAGCTAGGGTTTCACCATGTTGGCCAGGCTGGTCTCCAACTCCTGACCTCAGGTGATCCGCCTTGGCCTCCCAAAGTGCTGGGATTACAGGCATGAGCCAGCGCGCCCGGCCAGTAATAGATGTTTTTAACTAAAACATGAATTTCGATTATAGATCACTGACAGTATTTTATTTTCATTAAGGACCTGGCACTTGGAACTGATGCAGAAGGACAGAAGGTGAAGGATTCCATGCGAGTACTCCTTCCAGTTCTCCTCAACAAAAATCATGATAATTGTGATAAAATAAGAGCAATTCTACTTTATATCTTCAGTATTAATGGTAATGGATATAATCACTTTTTAATGAGTGTTTTACTATTGATCATAAAGGAATCTTTGAAAGATAGTTGCTGAACTTGGTTAAGATAAAAGGGAAAATATGAAATTGAGAGAAGGCTGAAGGAGATATAATTTGACTGTTTTTATTTTAAAAGCTTCATTCATGGGTACTACCTAAAGCCTTGAAATTACTTTGGTAGCAATTATGTGATTGTGCACTCATATTTTTACCTATTTAAGGAACTACGGAAGAAAATTTGGACAGGTTGATCCAGAATGTAAAGATAGAAAATGAGAGTGACATGATTCGTAACTGGAGTTACCTTGGTGTTCCCATTGTTCCCCAAGTAAGAAGTCTTACGTGTGTGTATACTTTATATATGTATGTATATACGTATAGTTGTTTGTATTAACCGGGGTTTTTTTTTATGTGGGTGTTCATGTGGACAGTCTTCTTAAGTTTACTCTATAGATTTTGAATAAATAAGCAATTAAAGATTTTGTTCTCTTTTCCATATGTAATTTGGGCAAATGCAGTTTTCTAGTGAATTTGTATTTTATAGCTTCTGTCATAATTCACTACTTATACTTTTGTCTTTATGATTCATTTATAGCAATTGTCATATTTTAGTTAAACATGTAACCTTTAACTATAATATGACAGAAAATAAGTATATATTTTCTTGATTAAAAAAAATTAGGCTTGCTGGGTATGGTGGCTCACACCTGTAATCCGAACACTTTGGGAGATGCTGAGGCAGGAGGATTGCTTGAGCCCAGGAGTTCGAGACCAGCCTGGGCATCATAGTGAGACCTCGCCTCTACAAAAAACAAAAAAATAGCCAAGTGTGTTAGTGTGTACTTGTAGTCCCAGCTACTCAGGAGGCTGAGGATCTCGCAAGCCCAGGAGGTCAGGGCTGCAGTGAGCCAAAATCATACCACTGTACTCCAGCCCAAAGCGAGACTCTGTCTCTTTTAAAAAAAAAAAAAAAAGGGTTCAAAGTCAAATTTGGAAGGACTCTATTTAGAATCTCACTGTTTCCCATCAAATTTTTTTTTTTTTTTTTTTTTTTTTTTTTTTTTGAGAGAGAGGCTCTCTATGTAACACAGGCTGAAGTGCAGTGGCGTGACCTCGGCTCACTGCAACCTCTGCCTCCCAGGTTCAAGCAATTTTCCTGCCTCAGCTTCCCGCCTGGGATTATAGGCACCTGCCATCCGCGCCCAGCTAATTTTTGTATTTTTAGTAGAGACAGGGTTTCACCCTGTTGACCAGGTTGGTCTCGAACTGTATCAGGTGATCTGCCCGCCTTGGCCTCCCAAAGTGCTGGGATTACAGGTGTGAGCCACTGCATCTGGCCCCATCAACTATTTTTTTTGTTTTGTTTTCTGAGACGAGTCTCACTCTGTTGCCCAGGCTGGAGTACAGTGGCTCGATCTCGGCTCACTGCAAGTTCTGCCTCCCAGGTTCATGCCATTCTCCTGCCTCAGCCTCCCAAGTAGCTGGGACTACAGCCATCAAGTTTTATAATACTTTTATTTTAATAGACATATGTTCTGATAAGATTATAAATAAATTTTAGCATTAAAGCACAAAATACTGTTTAGTGGAGTTATGTGACCACACTCAGATTTTTTAAAGTAGACATCTCCACTCTTAGTTTTAAGTCAAATACAATATAGTATTTACCGGTAAATTAAATATCTTTGTTAGGAAACATAAGAGTATTATATTTGAATAGAATTACTGGTTTTTAATTTTTTCCTCTTATTGTATTAGTCTCAACAAGGAAAACCATTAAGAAAGGATCGGTCTGCAGAAGAAACTTTTCAGCTCTCTCGATGGACACCTTTTATCAAAGATATTATGGAGGTAAAAATCATTACATTCTTTTTTTCTACCTGAGTGCCCTCTTTAGAGTATGCTTTACTTTTTGTAGTTTGTGTCGGTCTGAGTATATGTATTGGGCAGGAAGTTTCTGCAGTGGTTGGAGGCTTTACAAAAAAGCCTGTATCTGGGGTCAAGGGAGGAGAGGAAACTTGAAGATTCTTTTTTTTTTTTTTTGAGACGGAGTCTCACTCTGTCACTCAGCCTGGAGTGCAGTGACACAGTCTTGGCTCACTGCAACCTCCGCCTCCTAGGTTCAAGCAATTCTCTTGCCTCAGCCTCCCAAGTAGCTGGGACTACAGGCACATGCCACCACGCCTGACTAATTTTTGTATTTTTAGTGGAGACAGGGTTTCACTATGTTGGCCAGGCTGATCTTGTACTCCTGACCTCATGATCTGCCCACCTTGGGCTCCCAAAGTGCTGGGATTACAGGTGTGAGTCACTGCGCCCAGCTGAAGATTCTTTTCTTAAAGACCTCAGACAAACTCACACCACTGACTGCTTCAAAATAAATAAAAATAAACACATATATGCTTTATGAAAAATACTGCTTTGTTTTAAATAACTGTATGTGGCGTAAATATAATTTACTTGAATGAAAGTTCAACAAAATAACATTTGTATGTGGACCACTATTAGAAAGTGTTAGATGCCAATATTCTTGGAAATATATTTGGATTAAAATGTAAACTTTATTATAGTTTGCTGTCAGATGAATCATGCCTTTAATACTGTTTATGCTTAGAGAACATTATTCAATTACAGGAAATTACAAAATGAGCTAATTTTAAAATTACTTTATGAGCTTAATAAAATTATGACACTTATTCTTCGGTCATGATCATATAGTTTTTATTCCCCTTTTCCTTTGACTTAAACCAGTTTATACTTTCTTTTGGGAGCTAATTTGGTACAGTGCATAACTATGATTTCTCTGTTTTGCTTGGCTAATTTTATGTCATTCACACATGCTTAAACATATATGAAAAATCTAAAGAATTTAGACTTTGTTTTCTGTAACATAAGGTTTTTTTTTTTCTTTCTCACAAGGATGATGTAGAACTAAGTAGTTTCTTATGGCTAGTTTCTTTTTGTTTGTTTGTTTTGTTTTGTTTTTTTAACATATTCCTGATCAGTTTACCATGGCTAGTATTTGTAAAATAAGAAATGACTTTCTTGAACCCCTTAACAAGGATTTGCATGTTAAATTCAGAAAATACACATTTGGATCCATGACAATCTTAGGCCTTTAGAATTTCTCCTGAAACTTGATTTCCTCCCTTCTTGCAGTCTTACTGAAATGTTCTTGGACTACTGAGTACTTTGTGCCCAATCCATGTGCCCACTTGTTAATACTACTTGTACTACCATGCTGTAAAGCAGTGGTCTCCATACTTTTCAGTTCATGCATACCTAACCATAAAGAAATGTGAGCATGAACCTATTGATTTATAAGTTAAGCATTACTGTAATAAAATATAATCTATGTATACAGTATATTTATATACATATATATAATCGTAAAATCTAACACTGATAAAAGGGAAAATTTTAATAAAATGAAAAGGAAAACTTCCCATATCCCATTGGATTGTCTTGAGTACCCCTAGGCCATAGCAGTAGTAGCTATGAAGGGCAAAGCTTTAGAAGTGTGTCAGGACTGGAATAATGATTAGAAACCCCTGGCACCATAGAACTAAAAGCTCTGATAAGGTGCCTGAAATACTTATAACAGCATGGGGACCCTCCAAATGAAGAAAGGGAGTCATGCAGCAAATATTGGTTTAATCGGTAAATGATTTCACTAATTTTGAAGCAAGTAAGATTTGCAAGTTTCAAAGAAAAGGCTAATCTTATACTAAATATGTCTAAGGTTCCTCAATTGCAAATGCAAGTTTTGACCTTTATGCCAAACAAAGTCCTGCAATTTACGATTTTATTGATGGAATTAACTCTTTCCTTCCCTAGGATGCTATTGATAATAGATTAGATTCAAAAGAATGGCCATATTGTTCCCAGTGTCCAGCAGTATGGAATGGTTCAGGAGCTGTAAGGTAAAATCTATAAGTGAAAATCAATGAAATTTTCGTTCTACAGACTAATAATTTAAAATGGTACACAGATAACTCATGTTTGGCAACTTTCTTTCAAGTATACAATCCTGTATTTTTTTTTTAATTGTTTTAAATGAATCCAGATAAGCAATATGAAAATGTACTTTATGTACTTTATTATAAAAAATATTTTCATGAAACAGTAAGTATTTCCTTCCCCACCTCCTCTTCCTTCACATAGCAGAGACTTTAATCCTTTTTGATAACTATTTTTGTGTTGAGGTACTTTAAACATTTAAAAAGATAGAGAATGTTATAATGCGTACCCTTATGCCCAGTGCCCAGTTTATTAACTAAATCATTATAAGTATAATTCAAGCTTCCTGTATATCACACTCTGGTTTTATTATTCTCCCTTTATTTTCTGTCCTGAATTTGGTGTTTATTGCCTGTATGTCTTTATAATTTTTCTACATATGTTTGTATCCTAAACAGTGTCTTGAGTTATATCTTGCAGGATTTTCTCTTGATCTTTGGCTTTCAGCCGTTTAACTGTGTTGTGTCTAGGTGTAGTTCTCTGTTATTCTACCTGAGGATTCTACCTGAGGATTGTTGAGATTCTTAAATATGCAAGTTAATAATTTTCATCAAATTTGGGAAGTTTTCAGGCATTATTTTTTTCAAATTTTTTTCTTCCCCTTTGTCTCTCCTCTCCTTCCTCTCCTTCTGAAACTCCTGTTACACACAAGTTGGAGGGTTTAACATTGTCCTGTGAGTTACTGAGGCTCTCTTTTCTTTCATCTTTTTAAAATTTGTTATTGTACTTTTCACATGTAGAATTTCCATTTGATTTTTTTTATTTCCATTTCTGACTGTTGAGATTCCCTGTTAACTTGTTAGCATATTTTTCTTTTTAATTCTTTGATCATATTTGTAACTGCTTGGAAGTCCCTGAGTCTACTCAGGGTTAATTTCTATTGAATGTCTTTTTTTTCCCCGAAGTATGAGTCACACATTCCTGTTTCTTTGTATACTAATTTTTGGTTGAAAATTGGACCTTTTCGATAATGTATTATAGCAACTCCAAATTGTTTTAGTAATTTGTGTGGACTTAAACTATGGAATCTTTCTCTCTTGCTCTCTTGTAGCCACTGATGTCCTTGTTGAGTTTTTAAAATTTTAATTTTTTGTCTTAGCTTCTAGTGGTTGCCCCTATGTCTGTGTAGTTTAGAGGTCAATCAGTTATCTGTTCAGACACTTCAAGCCTGTTTGGCTTCCATCCTCTACTGATCAAGCTGAGTGTGGGGTTAGGGGTTGCATTCCAAAATAGGCAGTTCTTAAGTCTCCTTCCCTTTTTTTAATTTTTTTTTTTTTTTTTTTTTTTAAATAGAGGCAGGGTCTTTCTCTGTTGCCCACACTGGAGTGCAGGAGTGTAGGGGCATGATCGTAGCTTATTATAAACTCAAACTCATCGGCTCAGGTGAGCCTCCCACCTCAGCCTCCCAGGTAGCTAGGGTTCCAGGTATGTGCCACCACACCCAGCTAATTTTTTAAATGTCTTGTAGAGGCAGGGTCTCACTGTGTTGCCCAGGCTGGTCTTGAACTCCTGGGCTCAAGCGATCTTCCTGCCTCAGCCTCCCAAAGCACTGGGATTACAGATATGAAACACTGCACCCAGCCCTTTTTTCCCTCATTTTTTTTCCTGGACTTTCTCAGGTTTTCCCCACACATGCATAGTTTAGCAGTCCATTAATAATGTGCAGAGAGCTTATCTTTGGCTTCTTTACTTCTGGGATTTCCTTATTAAATTTGTACCTGGCCAGGCAGAGTAGCTCATGTCTGTAATCCCAGCACTTTGGGAGGCCAAGGCGGGCGGATCACTTGAGGTCAGGAGTTCAAGACCAGCCTGACCAACATGGTGAAACCCCATCTCTACTAAAAATACAAAAATTAGCCGGACATGGTAGCACACTCCTGTAATCCCAGCTACTCAGGAGGCTGAGGCAGGAAAATCGCTTGAACCTGGGAGGCAGAGGTTGCAGTAAGCAAGATCACGACACTGCACTCCAGCCCAAGTGACAGAGTGAGACTCCGCCTCAAATTATTTATTTGTTTGTTTGTTTGTTTGTTCCTGATTGGCTGCCCATCCTAAGTTGAGACCACACCTAGCAAAGTTGCAGGATTTTGTACTCGCCTCACTGCCCCACCTTGAATCAAGTCTTCCACCAATTTTGCAGTAAAGCTATAATTTTTCTCTGACTGAGCTGGGAGAGCAGTGAGGGTTAGATGCAGCCCAGGATAGAAGGTTACATATTCACCACCACCATTCTTACCAGATACGTTAGCAGATATTCAAGATTAAATGCTTCTCAATTTGTTGTCTACCTATGGTTTCCAGTTAACCTGAAATGTTTTGTTTTGTTTTGTTTTGTTTCCCCCCACAATTTCATACATGTATATACTTGTTTTCTCAGAGGGGAATCTCCTGACCACCTTATTCTGCCATGACCACAAGTGCTCTCTATATTATGTTTTTAAACTTAATGTAGTATCATATTGTGTGTCCTCCTGCAGTCTGCTTTTTTGTTTCCCTCACATTATGTTTGTGAAATTCATTCCAGACTGATACGTGCATAAATTTTCACTGCTAGTTTGTATATAGTTACATGAGTATAGCAATTTATTCATCTCTTTTCCACGTGATAGAAATTTAGGCTCTCTCAAAACTGGCATAATTACAAACAGTATGCAGTGAGCATTCTTGTACTATTACGTGTATCCGGGTAGGGTGCTTGCCTTGGACTGAGGACTTTTCTTTAGTTTTATTTTTTCCTTTTCTACAAAAGGTTTGGAGATTATGTTATCTATTTATATTCTTGTAGCAGTTTATTACTGCACATATTTGACTCAACAAAGTCTAAGATTAATGAGTATCCCTGCCTTCCTCTTGAACAATACAAGAACCTTAGACCAACTGGATGTAAACCATGCACCCCTTAAATGTTATAATACTTCATTTTTGTTCACTTCGTATCTTTTTTACTCCCCATATTACTAAGCAGCATTATTGGTTTTTTAAAATTCAGTTGTATGTGCATGTGAACCTGTTAAATCGCCCACCACCCCTTTTGTGTGGGCTCAGTTTCTTTCTGAAGTGTATCCTTTCATGTGGGTCTGTTGGTGGTAGTCTTTTTTATTTTTTTCCAAGACAGAGTCTTGCTCTGTTGCCCAGGCTGGAGTGTGGTGGTGCCATCTCAGCTTACTACAACCTCTGCCTCCCGGGCTCAAGCAGTTCTCGTGTCTCAACCTCCTGACTAGCTGGGATTACAGGTGTGCACCACCACACCTGGCTGATTTTTCTATTTTTAGTAGAGATGGGGTTTCACCATGTTGACCAAGCTGGTCTCAAATTCCTGACCTTGTGATCCACCCACCTCAGCTCCCAAAGTGCTGGGATTACAGGTGTGTGCCACCGCACCTGGCTGGTGGTGGTAGTCTACAGTTTTGTTCGTTCCTTCATTTGGTCGTTGTTCTTAGCCAGCTATGAATTTCTAAGAGCTGAGGTATGTTCAGTCAACACTTGTAGAAAATATTCTGCTGTTTCCAGGGTTCTACTTTAGCTCTTGGGAAAGTGGAGGGGTCGTGTTTTCTGTCACTCTTGTACCTTGGTGAATAATTAGCCTTTTTTCTCTGGTTGTTTTTCGTCCTTGGTTCTGTGTATTCCCTGTGCTATGTGTATCTGAGGATTTATTTTTGTTTCTTTCTTTGGGATTCATTTGTTTCCTGAATCTGAGGATTTACATCTTTCATAAATTCTTCAAATATTGCCACTTACGTAGTCTTGGTTTTGTTGGAACATCTTATTCTGTCATAATGTCTCTTAATCTCTTATACTTTTTTATTTCTTCTGCTGGTGTTTCATTCTAGAAATTTTTCTTCAGATTTAGTTTTCAGTTCTTTAGGTCTCTCTTACCCTGTGTCTCATCTGTATAAGCTGTTTTTTCTTTTTCTATTTTCAGTGACTTTATTTTTCCGTTTTAGAAGTTCTCACATTTCTTTTTTAAACATGCTTGGACTTTTTGTTATTTCTTATTTTGTCATACTTTCTATCCTACTTTATTGTCTGTTGTCATATTAAACATACCTAATTTGTAGTCTATATCTAATAATTTCACTGTTTTACACTCTTTGGGTTCAGTTCTGCTGTCTTTTATTTCTGCATACTCATAGTTACTTATTTCCAAATGTGTTTTGTACTTTTGAATGTTGAGTTTATTTTGGTAGCCAGCACTGAGAGCGGGTCCCTTCAGGCAGGTTTTGCATGTGCTTTTACCAGATTAGAGGTTTTTTTCTTTTTGTGTTAATTTCTCAGTCTGGGTTTCCTCAGACCAGGAAGGTAGTATATATAATTAACACCTAAGACTCTATGTGACAGGCCTGTGGCTAAATTATCAGGGGAGAAGCTTCCTTGCATCTCCCCTTGCCTTGGAGGGTGTCCTGACCTTATGCCGGGTGTCAGCTCCCAGTCTCTACCTTGCACAGTACCGAGGGGTCGGCCCCTTGTTTGCTAAGATCAGAAAAGACTCCACAAGGCAGACCAAGCCTCAACTCAGTTTACCATTCTAGTATTTAGCTTCCTTTTTACCAATAGCCCCTGGAGATTTCTCTGACTTGTTTACTGTCAGCTATGCTTTAAAAACATGTTTGCTCTTAATCAGTGCTCCTTGGTGCTATTTAGAGGGAAGTTTTCAGGATCTAGGGATTTAATTATCTTTATATCTCTCAGTCTTCATACATATGTGAAACAAATTAAATATAATCCCATTGCTCTAAAATTGCTATTCAGAAGCTTAGAAATTATTAGAATTGTTTTGAGCAGTGTTGTCTCCTTTTCGTCTGCCTTCTGACCCTATTTCTGTCTGTTGAAACAGTTTTTAAGCCAAAGTTATGTTTTTAATATGTCCTTGACTTTGTATGGGAACAAGAGTGGGTCTTGTTCCTGTTTCATCTTTCAAAGGGGAGGGAAAATTTTAATTTTTAAAATTTGTTTCCTGTTGTTCACTACCTCATTCTTTAAGGTAATGAATGGAAGCAATCATCTGAAAGGCTAGATTAAGAATTTTTTTTTTTGAGACAGAGTCTTGCTCTGTCACCCAGGCTGGAGTGCAATGCATGATCTTGGCTCACTGCAACCTCCGCCTCCCAGGTTCAGGCGATTCTCCTGCCTCGGTCTCCTGAGTAACTGGGACTACAGGCATGCGCCACCATGCCCAGCTAATTTTTGTATTTTTAGTAGAGATGGGGTTTCACCTTGTTGGCCAGGATGGTCTCGATCTCTTGACCTCGTGATCCGCCCACCTCAGCCTTCCAAAGTGCTGGGATTACAGACGCGAGCCACCACACCCAGCCAAGAACATTATTAAAAGTTTGCTGTGGGGCTGGGTGCAGTGGTGCATACCTGTAAGTCCAGCTACTTGAGGCTGAGGTGGGAGGATTGCTTGAGCCTAAGAGTTCGAGGCTGTGGTGTCCTGTGATGGTGCTGGTCCGCAGCTGCTGCACTGTAGCCTAGGCAACATAGCAAGACCCCATCTCTAACAAAACAAAAATTTGCTATGAGATCCTATATTGCAAGGCGTTCTAGGTCACCCAGAACAGTGACTCTCGAAGTAGGTAACAAAATGAACCATTGGGTACTTACTTTTACCTAAAGAAGAAGAAATTAAGTTTTGCTAATATATACTAGTACATATATGTCATTTACACGTTAATATATTTGTTTATAAATGGATGTGTTTATTTTGAAATATTTACTTTTCAAATAAAAGCTAAAAATTTTTACCAGTGGAGCCTGTGAACAAAAAAAGTAATTCCTATGATCTAGAGCAATGCTAGCCAATAGAACTTTCTGCAGTGATAGAAAGGTGCTATATTGGCACTGTCCAGTATGACAGCCACTGGCTACATGTGGCTATTGGGTACTGGATATGTGGCTAAGTATGGATGAAGAACTGAATTTCTTATTTCATTTAATTTTAACTAATTTAAATTTAAATAGCCTCATGTGGCTAGTGGCTACTGTATGGGACTCTGGGGATCTACAGCAATCTGGAGGAGGAATGGTAAAAGTAATGACTACTGTTTATTGAGTACTTACCTAACACCAGATTCTGTACTTAGTGTGTTCTGTACATTGTTTCATTTCATCCTTGTAACAGCCTTTAAGGTTTAGAGAGAAGTTAAGTAACTTGCTGAAAGTCATACTGAATCAAAAACAAGCAGAATAAAAATAGAAACCCAGGTCTAATTCTTAACAGCCGACCTCCTACCATCATAGGTTCCTGAATTCCATTCCAGCAAGGAACAATCGAATACACATCAGTTCCAAAGTAATACTTGCCCCTTTCCCCTTCACATCTTCAAAACCTTTTCCTTTTTCAGTGCCACTAATTTTTAATTTCAAGAAGCTGCAGACTTCTCAGGTATATTATTTCTTCTTATGAAATAATAAGGGAGGGTGTTAGCTCTACTCTATAGGTTAAAATGCCCAGCCAGATTATGC
Source organism: Theropithecus gelada (assembly GCF_003255815.1). Lineage (NCBI taxonomy): Eukaryota > Metazoa > Chordata > Mammalia > Primates > Cercopithecidae > Theropithecus > Theropithecus gelada. The sequence goes on from NC_037668.1 coordinate 987,385, forward strand.
ACGATTTGTTAAAATTGTTCTTGAAATGTGCTGTTCTACTTAACTCTTGGTGCTTTAGTCATACTATGGTTAAGTCATTTCCTTAAAAATCAGTGTAATTGGGCCAGGCACGGTGGCTCACGCCTGTAATCCCAACACTTTGGGGAGGTCGGCAGATCACAAGGTCAGGAGTTCAAGACCAGCCTGGCCAAAATGGTGAAATGCTGTCTCTACTAAAAATACAAAATTAGCTGGGCATGGTGGCATGTGCCTGTAATCCCAGCTACTTGGGAGGCTGAGACAGGAGAATTGCTTGAACCATTACCCGGGAGGCAGAGGTTGCAGTGAACCAAGATCACTCTACTGCACTCCAGCCTGGGCTACAAAGTGAGACTGTCTCAAATTAAAAAAAAAAAAAAAAAAAATCAATGTAATTGGTAGCAAGTTTAAGTTTGGTTAAGTTAGGCTTTTTAAGTCTACAAGTATTATGGCTTTGGAAATATTTATAACATGTTGACTTTTTTAAAAAATTACTTTTTAGTGCTCGCCAGAAACCCAGAGCTAATTATTTAGAAGACCGAAAAAATGGGTCAAAGCTGATTGTTTTTGTAATTGGAGGGATTACATACTCTGAAATGCGTTGTGCTTATGAAGTTTCTCAGGCACATAAATCCTGTGAAGTTATTATTGGTAAGACTTTTGTTTTCTTCTTTTCTGTTTTTAAACACAAACTCTAAATGCAAAAGTATACATGTAAAATGTTATCTCGTGTTATACATTTGAGACAAAATTTAATGCAAAAAAATTGTTAACCATAGAATGTGTTTTATCTGATGTGTGCTGGGGTTTTTTTCCTGGTTGAGTTTTTGATAGTTTTATTTTCAAACATGCTTATTTGAGGAAAAGGCGCTTGCTCCTTTAAAATAGTATGTTCTATACATTTGTTTAACTATTAAATAGTTTTTGATGTACAAATACATTTCTACTTAAAAAATGTTTTGAATTTTTTGTGGCTATGGACATGACATTGGCAAGGCCTGTGTGGAATTAAGTTTTAAGAATTTCAGGCCAGGCTAGTGGCTCAGGCCTGTAATTCCAGCACTTTGGGAAGCCGAGGCAGAAGGGTCACTTGAGGCCAGGAGTTTGAAATCAGCCTGGGCAATAAAGCAAAACTCCGTCTCTACAAAAAATTTAAAAATAAGAATTTCAGTCAAAGCCAATGATAGGTAAACTCTCCTGACCCATGGAAGTGCTGGATCTGTGTGTTAAGCCTTGACCTGCAGCACTGCTTAGTGGGTCTCTATTATCGAACAATAACTGTTGTAGTGCTAAGGATAGGGTAATCCCCAGTTTTGCTCTTCAGTGTGCCAATGTCTAGCACAAAGTAGACAAAGCACTAGGAATGGCCACTGTTTCTGCACAGTTACTGAGCATGCTCAATGGTGAAGAAGGATTGAAATATTGCAGTGTAGGCAGATTTCAGGAGAAATTTTGTTACATTGCGCCAGGCTACTGCACTTTACATACTTGAAGGACAACACATATTAAGCGAAGGAAAACTGATTTAACTGCTGGCCTCTGAAAAATTCTCTTTTCTCCTACCAGGTTCTACACATATTTTAACACCCAAAAAGCTGTTGGATGATATAAAGATGCTGAATAAACCCAAGGATAAACTCTCCTTTATTAAGGATGAATAGCTTTTCTTTTTGGAGGGTTTAGAGATTCTTACTAATATGTTGAACTAAAATAGAAAGAAAATGTTGCTGTCATGTAATTTAAACAATGTAAATATTTTATGGAATAATGGCTTTTCAAATATATTTCTTAAGGAACTGTTTATGATTATGTATTACTGGATTTGTCATTTTTGATAATTTAAATATTGCTGCTGCTTTGTAGATGATGAGAAGAAATGTTAAAATGCTTTCTAAAAGGAAATTTTTTCACCTTTGGAGCAGAATATATTAGAGTTGTGGGTAATTTCTCACAACCACCTATGTACATACTAATTACCCATTGGATACTTACATCTAAACATCTCATGCTAAAGTATAGTTTTTTGGGAAAGAATGATTTTAAATAAAGAGATTGTAAAAGTAAAAACTGTAAATGTGTATGTATGATAGAATTGTTTCCTCTAAGTGTAGTTTTTCTTTCAACTAAAATTCAGTTTGTTTTATGTGCAAAATAATTCAGTCATTAATAGAAATGGAGTGATTTCACAGTGTATACTATTTTGCCACATACTTCTAAAGAACACAATTTTATATAATTTTGAAATCATGTATGTTTAAATTAGAAAACCAAAAATCATGAACATTCTAAGAGAAAATAAATATAGAATTTAAAAAATTATTCTGGTTTGTTTTTTCTGTAGGGGAGAGGGGAAAGTTAGAAATTTTAAAAGTTCTAGAGTAACAAAGAAGAAAAGGAATCTACCGTAATACTCCCACCGAGATATCTCCTAATGACTTTTTCAAAAATAATGTAATCTCTGTGTAGGGTTAGATAATATATGTCTGCAGATGTGTTTTGTTAAACAAAGGGAACATCTTTGTTTCAAATCTATTCTTTTACTTGACCTCATAGTGTTCTGTCATACAGCAGACCATAGTTGTATTGATTCAGAGTTTTGCTCTTATAAATAATGCTGCATTGTTTGGGTACATACCTTTGCAGACTTACACAGACATTTCCATAATGTAAATTCCTAGCAGTGGTCAAGGGATTTGTGCATTTAAATATTAACAGATACCCATTTTTAATTTTTTTTTTTTTTTTTTTTTTTTTGAGATGGAGTCTCGCTCTGTCACCCAGGCTGGAGTACAGTGGCGCAATCTCGGCGCACTGCAAGCTCCCCCTCCCAGGTTCACACCATTCTTCTGCCTCAGCCTCCCGAATAGCTGGGACTACGGGCGCCTGCCACCATGCCCGGCTAATGTTTTGTGGGTTTTTTTTTTTTTTTTTTTTTTTTTTTTGCTTTTTGTTAGTGTATTTTTAGTAGAGACAGGGTTTCACTATGTTAGCCAGGATGGTCTCGATCTCCTGATCTCGTGATCCACCCGCCTCGGCCTCCCAAAGTGCTGGGATTACAGGCGTGAGCCACTGCGCTTGGCCCATTTTTAATTTTTACGTAGATAAATCCATCACTTTTCCATTTTAACTTCTGAATTTCACATGCTGCTTAGAAATACCTTCCACACTCCAGGATTATAAATTCACGCATGGTTTCTTCTAGAACATTTTGATAGATTCATTCTATTTTTTACAGGTAACTCACCCATCTGGAATAGATTTTAGTGTAAGAACGTGTGCTAGATATTGTCTCTTAGCACTTGGCATGGCGTCCCATGCCTCCTTACCCCATACCACAGGGGACGAAAGGCTAAACATGAAGTTTTTCAGACTCTAAGAAAAATAAGGTCTGAACAGTTTACATTCTACCAATGATGTGCACTTGGTCAAGATTTGGAGGCAGAGGCCATCTACTATGCCAGCAGACAAGCTCCTGCAGACAAGAATTGTTTGTAGCAACCAGACTCCACATTTTAGTGTCTTGTCACCTGCTTCATGGGTATGAGTTAATGCTGTGGCAGCAGCACCAGCTTCCTGTCCTTTGGGTCACAGATGGTAAAATGATCGTGGGCCTCCAGTTTCTGCTCCTACTGCTTTTTCAATGATTTTTGTAAGGACCTAATTCTCTGTATTAAATGCCTTTCTGCTTGAAATATCTAGAGTTTGTTTCCAGCATGGAACCCTGACTTGATAAAAGTATTTCATAGTGGCCCAGCTTCACTCCTTTCTAAACAGCCAGATGTTATACCAGATCCTATTGGGTAATCTCTCTTTCCCCAACTAAACTGAAATACCACGATTATCATAGACTAAATTTCCATTTGTATCGTGGTCTATTTCTGGATTCTCTTTTAATGATGTACAGTTTGTTTTGTGTTTCTTTTTCCCTGTTTCAATTCATGGTATGTTTTAATATGTAGTGGAAGAAGTTCCTATTCCATCCACCTCAATTACTATTATTTTTCAGAAATTTTCTATCAAATTTTTCTAGGTGAACTTTAGTATCATTTTGTTGAGTTCCCAAAAAAGCTATTTTGGTATTTTCATAGGATTAGCATTGTTTATAGGTTAATTTAGGAAAAATCGACATCTTTTATAATATGGAAACTTGATATTCAGGAATGTGGAATGTCTTTTCATTTAAATCTTTATAACCTTCAGAATCTTCATTTTCTTCATATAGTTACTGCACATTGTCAAAATATTTTTGTAGTTCCATTGTGGGTTGAATCTTTGATTATTTTTCAAATGGGTAGGGATACAGAAAATTTACTTTTGATTTTTTTTTTTTTTTTTTTAATAGAGACAGGGTCTTGCTATGTCACCCAGGCTGGAGTACAGTTATGTGATCATAGCTCACTGGAATTTTGAACTCCTGGGCCATAGTGATCTTCCTGCCTCAGCCTCCCGAGTAGCCAGGACTACAGGTATGGGCCACCACATCTGGCTAATTTTGTTTTTTTTTTTTTTTGTATAGACAGTCTCACTGTGTTGCCCTGGCTGGTCTCAAACTCCTGGCCTTAAGCAATCCTCCTGTCTCAGCCTCCCAAAGTGTGGGGATTACAGGTGTGAGCCACTGTGCCTGGCCAACTTTTGATATGTTAATCGCATAACTTTACTAAGTATTGATAATAAAGTAATAATATACAAATGCTTAGTGCTTTCTATTATTAACTCATTCCATCTGCTCATGTATTCCTGTGAGCATAGGTACTGTGATTATCATCTTTATTTTAAAACTGAGGAGACTGAGACCCAAGAGATAAATGTAACTTGGTGTGGATCAGTGCATGGAAAGGAAGGGCTTGGCGCAATAAACAGCCTTCTTTGCAAACTACGCATGAAAACAATGTATCTCCAGTAAGAGGACTAGTTTTTGGTGTCTGCATTTTATCTGAGATCTTTGTATGCCTCAGTAACTCCCTCTCCAGGGTTAGGACATGTGTAGAATAGGTATTTAGATTAATCCAATGGCCTGGAACAAATGGAACTAAGAGTGTGATGACAGCAAACACTGGGCTGTTTATTCATTTGATCACTTAACATCTCAGTAACCACTTTATCCTGATCACACTGATATCAGATGCTTTGGGTCCTATATTTCACATATATGTTAAGCTTTGAATTGCAGAGACCTTTTGTTTACTAAACCTCGTATGAATTTGAAGCCATAAGACATCATCTCACATAAATTCTGGTATGAGCTGATTTTTTCCCCCATAGAATTAGCAATTACAGGCCAAAGCAGGAGGATCACTTGAGCCCAGGCGTTGGAATGAGCCTGGGCAACATAGTGAGACCACATCTTTTTTTCTTTTTTTCTCTCTCTGTGAAGAGTCTGAAAGTAGTGAGACCACATCTCTACAAAAAAAGGAAGGAGAAAAAAAAGGTTGGGTATGGTGACACGCACCTGTGATCCCAGCTACTACTCAAGAGGCTGAGGCAGTAGGATTGCTTGAACCAAGGAGGTGCAGGCTGCAGTGAACTGTGATCACACCTCTGCACTTCAGCCTGGGCGAGAATGAGTCCCTGTCTCAAAAAAAAAAAAAAAAAAAAAAAAATTACAGGTTTTGATTTCAAGACCCAGGAAAAGACTTTTTTTGTTGTTGCAACCAACGGAAACTATTTATTCACTGTCTCTGAAACACAGCTTTGCTTCCTGTTGAAATGTGCTTTATTTATAAAACAGTGGATTCACATTCTTCAACCATATTAGTAAATAAATACAGAGATCTTTATTAATCCTGTTATCCTGTTTCCTAGACCCTTCGCCTCCACTGCTCCAGGGTCACAACAGGAGTTTACAAGGTCTCAAAATTATTGGATTTGAGCAACAAAGGGCCTGACCCCACAGTTTATTGTGTAAGATATGACACCTCCATAGCTCAGTTCTTCCCTAGCTATTCTGTACCCTTTGTAAGTCCTACTGGGATGCAAGCAGATTTCTCCTAAAATCAAAGGAGCAAGAAATGTCTTACTCCTATAGGAAAAGTTTTACCACCAAAACAATGTTTTGTCTATTAAATATAAACACATACTCATGTTTAGTACAAATTAGGCCTATTTTATATAATTCATTAACAGCAAGATTACAATAGAAAGGATAAAATGAAGAGATTTCTTTTGCAAACTCTAATAGTTAACTAAAGGGGATAGCTAGAGCTTTCTCTTAAAGATGATAGGCCAGGTGCAGTGGCTCACGCCTATAATCCCAGCACTTTGGGAGACCAAGGCAGGCAGATCACCTGAGGTCAGGGGTTGGAGACCAGCCTGACCAACATGGTGAAACCCGGTCTCTACTAAAAATACAAAAATTAGCCAGGCGTGGTGGTGGGCGCCTGTAATCCCAACTACTCGGGAGGCTGAGGCAGGAGAATCACTTGAACCTGGGAGGTGGAGATTGCAGTGAGCCAAGGTCCGGCAATTGTACTCCAGCCTGGGCGACAGAGCAAGACTGTCTCAAAAAATATAAATAAAAATAAAAAAATTTTTAAAAGATGATAAAAAGCCCTCTACAGAGAGTCCCATTGCATCCTGCTGGCAGCTTCAAGCAGCCAGAGCACAGCTAGACCTTGGAGTAAATACTAAGAGGCCTCTGCACCCTGGAGACTGCCGGGTGTTTCTTTACAGCACCACCGCCCTCAGGCAATGCTGAGCCCTTGACCCCCAGCATTAGGGGTACCATTACTTTTACTTTACAAGCTTGTTTTTCTGGTTTACTACTGGAACAGAATTAGAAGAGAGGTCATAAGAATTGACACAAGAATTGCATGAGGGAGGAGATGGCCAAGACTACAGAATCAGTAAGTATAAAATTATCCTTGTAAATCAGAGCCTAGTGCCTTTCTAGAACTCCTTAAGGGCATTGCCTGCCCTTTTTTGCTATTTCTTAGATTAGTCGTGTTACAGTGATTACTCATCATGACCCCTGATCTTCAAGGAAATGGAAAATTACATTTAGAATATGGTTTGATAAAGCAGAAATGGGCCACATTTTTAAATCAACAATGATTTTAATTGCCAATTTCTATAAATGTTAATTTGAGGGATTTAGAAATACTCGTTAATGGTAGACGTTTCTAACCAAGGTTCCATGGATTTGTTTCAGGGCGTCCATGAACTTTTAAAAATGTATTCTCTTCCACGAGAAGAAAAAGCATGGGGGAAGGGAGACTCCATAGCTTTCACCAGATTCTCAAAAAATGAGCCCAAAAAAGGTTAAGAACGAATTAATCATATAAGAACACTTCAAGCCAGAGAAGTATGTAATTTTAAACTTGGGGATGAGATAGTGGTACTTGACATACAAAACAGATTAGCAAGTTGTGATTAAATTTAGGTATGTAATGATGTTGGAAGCCCCTTGGAACTGCCAAAAAAACAAAATGACCTAATTGGCTTTTATTAGCAATTTATGAATCAGGCAGCATCCCATCTATGAAATAGAAAGGCTGAGCACAGGAGTGGGCTTTATAGGCAGAAAAGGCAGAAGAAAACAGAAACAAGGAACAAAAGGTGTCTTTATATGGGTTAAAGCAGAGGGGACTTCCTTATGCCAGCTCAGGTTGACAGGGCCCCTTCTAATGGGATACTGTGAATGTTCTGGGTTTAAAAAAAAAAAAAAAACTGGCCTATTTTAAAGTTCAGTTTGATTACGTGGCACCTAGCATGAGTGACTGCATTCTAGTTTGGTCTGGTCTGTTGGGGTCTCCTGCAGGAGCTTAGTCCAAAAACAATGACCTCCCATACGTTTTATTTAATAGAACATACACAGTTTAAGCTCTGTTTTTTCTGTTATAATATCACCCATAGTTCTTTGCTATCTTCCTTACAGTGCCACAGCTTGAAGTAAATTTGGCCATAAAGTCAGAGGTATTTTCAGACTGACCTGTGCTTTATCTCTTCCAGGGTACCCTCAACCAATTTACAAACCCCAAAGTTAAAAATAGTCCATTCTCCAGCCAGCTAGACAAATACCAACTGCCCACATTGGCATGAAAATCTAAAGTGGGAATAGATTCAACTCCCTCCTGACCACTGAGCTAAACTCTGGGAGTCGGGAAACCATTTGTTGAATGTCTGGGGTGAATGAATATCAGAAGTTTCAGGAAAGGGCGAAAGAGCCAATACCCTGCTGTGCTGTCACTAAGGAGGTAATACATCACTCTTAAAGAAGCAAAGCGAAAGCTTGCTCTGAAAGAAAAACAAAAAACAAAAAAAAACCTGCTCTGGTCTACATGAAACATTACAAATTTACTTAATCCTTGGTACACAGTTTTAATGAATTGTCTTTTCCAAAATTTCATTAAGGCTATTATTTTCACATATTTCTGACTTCAAGAGATCTTTAAACAAATAATGTTGACTTATAAGTATATTGTAAAAATTTCATATGGTACAGAAAAGAAGATTAAAAACCCCTTTCTCCCCCAAAACTCCCAGTTTCCTTTACTAGAGGTTCACTTAAGATTTTTAGATATCTTTCCCAAAAATATGTATGCCCTTTAAAAAAAAATACACACATGAAGAGCCAGGCACAGTGGTGTGTGCCTGTAGTCCCAGCCACTCAGGAGGCTAAGGCAGGAGGATTGTTTGAAGTTCAAGTCCAGCCTGGGCAACATAGCAAGACCCCTGAGGTTACAACTGTCTATATATATGCTTAGGTATCTTGCTTCTTTCACTGACTTTTGCAGATAATCCAACCTCATTCTTTTCGGTGGCTACAAAGTATTGTCATTTATGAATCATCACAGGCGGTATTTAGATTAGTTCCCCCTTGGGGTTGTTACGATCAATGCTCCAGTGGCCTTCCCTGTACATACATCGTGCCACATTGTGTGGCTTATATATAAAAGAAATTCCTAGTGGTGAAACTGCTGCTCTGAAAGTACGTGATTTGGAATTTGTGGAACTTGGTAGATATTATCAAATGGTCTTCCAAAAAAGTTGCATTTCCGCCAACAGCATGTGAGAGTACCAGTTTCCTCCATCCTCACTGACACAGGGTTCTTTCATCTTTTTTCAGACTAATAGATAAAAGGAAATTCATTGTTTTGTTTTGGTTTCTTTTATTATGAGTTAGGAAGAACATAGATTTATTTTAAAATAAATACTTGTTGGTTGCTTTTGATTTTAAGAATCAAAAGTCCTTTCTTTTTTTCTTTTTCCTTTAGTACTTTGTGTTACCCATTTCTTATGGTTTCTGTGTTTTCTCTAGATAGTCATCTTCCTAAATTGTGTAGTAAGTAAAATACATTTTGGGGGAAGATCAAGTGTTCTTTGCATTTTTTTCTTTTGAATCCTTGGTTGCCTAGCGTTGAACTAGTATTTCAGTCGATTCCTCCACCTCTGTGCTTTAGCAAGATCTTCTGCAATCGTTTTAATCATTTGATCTGTAGTTTCTTTCAAAATGGTTGCTGTCCTTAGGGCATGATCCAAAGCTGAGTTTAAAATCTACAGAGGAAAAGTCCACACATTTTAATTACATAAACTAACTGCTTTGGGTTCTCTCATTATTAAACATTACAAGGTGGAATTTTCGGAGTATTCCTGTTTTCTACTTGGTCTATTTCTGTTTTTGAGGGTTGGTTTCCTAGGAGACCAGTCTGAGATGGAATATATTTGTTAGGGAAAGGGATTGAAAAAAAGACCAGCACGTGACTGATGAGCATGAATCAGAGGGTGAGGTCAGCCACCAGCTGGGCTGTTTCTCTGCCGCAGAGAAAGAGAAAAAAAGAACAGCTCTTAGGGGCCATTGATGGGGATTTGGGGGCCATAACCACTGAGAGGGTATTCAGGGATACAGCGCATGCGTATGGAAACATTTGAACGTGGCCTGGGGATTTGAGTTAGTGATTTGAAATAGGAAACTGTTGGCAACCCTGATCACAGTGTCACTGGAACAGATCCACTGCCTTCAACCCCCCCGCCGGGGAAATCCTGTAGCTGAGGCACCCCCCACAAATCACTTTCTCCAGGAAATTTCCCTTGGAACCAATTTAGAATAATACAGACCATGCGGCTGCTGAGGCTATGTGTCTTTAGCTTAGTGCTGAGCACAAAATTGTCTTTAGCAGAGCTTTTTCTGAAGCCCTGATACTGTAATAACTTAAGAGCTGCCAGTTCTGTGGGCATCAAGATCAAACCTACCAGCTGCAAGAATTCTCGAATGATTTTCTAAGTCCTCACCTCAGATTTTGTTTCTTCAGTGCTATCAAAGTCACATACGGATTTGCTTCCAGAAATCCTGCAGGAGTAGAAATGGGGCGAGGGTGTTACAGGGTCTGAGCTGTAGGTCATGAAAGCCTGAAGGTTTTTTCTGGAAGACAAAAGCTTTGCATTGATACTTGTGTCAAGCGCCACCCTCAAGCACACTCCTGTTCACATCAGCTCTGTGGTCGGTAATGGCTCTATGTGTGTGGTTTGGGTGTGGGCAGATTCGTGCACCCGCTGCCCTCGTAGCTCTCATACTCCCATGTGGCTGACCGCAGCTGGGCTTCAGAAAAACGTTGTTGCCATGACCATGAGGGTATTTCCTCCCAGAACTGATCTCCTTTTCCTCTAGTACAGATAGAGGCAAGACTCTAAAGACATTTTTTATTCTGTTTTCATTCTTTTGGGGCCAACTTTCTACCTTGCATTTTTATAAAACAAATGCACAAAACTGCCAATTGCAGGTACCTTGGATTGAGTTCATTCTGGCACCAGTGAGCTTTCACCCCAAGGAGGCAGAAGCAGTCAAAAAATAAAAGCAGCTCCTTTTGAAGTAAACAGGCTCCCCTTGCCTGCTACCCTGTGATTGCTTCTCTCTCAGGGATGGCCGGAAGTCTGCACTAGGTGAGTGAGGGCTGCAGGGCCACTGGGCTCTTCGGGTTGTGCAGAGCATGGCTCTAGGGGGTTATTTGCGTAGTCTGTGAAGGGCACAGCCTGGAGTTACACTTTTCTCAAGCATGAGCCGTTGGCCCTGAGGGATACCACAAGAACTTGCCTATTGACAGGGCTGTCATAGAGCCACCCTCACATCTTCCTCTGGCTTCAGGTTTCCTGTTAAGCATTACTTTGGTACATAAAACACTTGTGAGCAATATCATCTCCAGAAAACGTCCTTTCATCCCTCTCCCCTACCATATGAGCATCAATTGGTTCTGCAAGTTATTTTAACACATTGGATTGATCCTCCAGGCAAGAGGTGGTCCAGCATCCAGGGCCCCTAACTAACGAAATACTCTGGGCAGGGGATGGCAGACTGGAGAAGAGTCCTCTCTCTCTCCCCATATCCCATCACTGTCCACTGTCAACAACATAACAGCCATCGCTTGCTGAGTACTTATTATGAGCCAGGTACCATTCTAAGTGCTTTATATGTATGGACTCAGTCCTCAATGAGTTTAGCACTATTATGATTCCCACTTTACATGTGGGGAAATGGAGGCACACTTAGGTCAAGGAACCTGCCCAACAACACAGAACCAAGACAAACCCAAGAAGTCAGTCAGGCACGGTGGCTCATGCCTGTAATCCTAGCACTTTGGGAGGCTGAGGCAGGTGGATCACCTGAGGTCAAGAGTTGGAGACCAGCCTGGTCAACATAGTGAAACCCTGTCTCTACTAAAAATACAAAAAATTAGCTGGGCATGGTGGCGGGTGCCTATGATCTCAGCTACTCGGGAGGCTGAAACAGGAGATTCACTTGAATCCAATGGGGCAGAGGTTGCAGTGAGCCATGATTGTGCCACTTCACTCCAGCCTGGGCGAAAGAGTGAAACTACATCTCAAAAAATAAATAAATAAATAAATAAATAAATAAATAAAACCCAAGAAGTCTCCAAAGGCCACATTCTTAAACACTGTGCTAGACTATGGTAGAGGGTAGTAGGTTCAGACTGAGTGGCTCTGAGAGCAGAGCCTGAATTGTTAGCCACTCTGCAGTGCTATTGGTTCTGTCTCTTACATAGCTCTTGAATGAATACACAGACTCTTCTCTTTCTATCTCCACCAACCTCGGTCAAGCTCCATCATCTCACCTGAATTATTGTACTGGCCTCTTATTTGGCCTTGTCCTCCAATCTTAACTCCTGTAATTCATTTCCACTCCCTCAGTAGCTAGGCTGATCCTTTAAAACACTAAAAATCTTTTTAAATTCCGTGGTTAAAAAACTTAATTGGGGGGGGTCCTGCCACAGTGACTCATGCCTGTAATCCCAGTGCTTTGGGTGACTGAGGTAGGAGGATTCCTTGAGGCTAGGAGTTCAAGATCAGCCTGGGAAACATAGACCCCGTCTCTACAAAAAAAAAAAAAAAGTAGCTGGCTGTGGTATCACATGCCTGTACTCCGAGCTACCCAGGAAGCTGAGCCAGGAGGATCACTTGAGCAAAGGGGGTCAAGGCTGCAGTGAGCCAAGATTGTACTCCAGCCTGGGCAACAGAGCAAGACCCTGCCTCAAAATTTTTTTTTAACTTCACTGGGGGGCCAGACACCTGTAATCCCAGTGCTTTGGGTGACCAAGGTGGGAAGGTCACTTGAGGTCAGGAGTTCAAGACTAGCCTGGGCAACATAGCAAGACCCTGTCTCTACAATTTTTTTTTTTAAATGGGCACCTATAGTCCTAGCTACTCAGGAGGCTGAGGTGGGAGGATGACTTGAGCTCAGGAGTTCCAGGCTGCAGTGAGCTATGATCACCACTGTACTCCATCCTGGGTGACAGAGGGAGACCCTGTCTCTAAAAAATAAAAATGAATTAACAGCAAAAAAAAAAAAACCCTAATTGGCTTCCTCTTGCTCCTAAGATTCTGCAATACTTCCTGGAGCTGACAAGTCTCTAGGACTGGCCCTGACAATTCCTTCCCTCATCAGCCTCATCTTGCTCCACTGCCACTCCCTCTTTTGGGTTCCAGTCACACCATTCCTGAACTTGCCAAGTGCCTTCTCACAACAGGAAGCTTTCCTAGACTGGAATGTTCTTCACTGCCCCCAGATCCCCTTGCTAGTTCATTCATACTTACCCTTCAAAGCTCAGCTTCCCTGAACCCCCAAATTAGATCAATAGGACTTTGTACATCCCCTTCTTGGCACTTACAAAGACTATGCGGCGTCTCTGCCAAAAAAAAAAGCTCTGTGAGGGCAGGGACAGTGGCTGACTTTGTCCTGTGTCCTCAGTACCTCGCACAATGACTTGGTTTATTGAATAAACAAATGAATGATTGAAGTATTAGATAGGTTTAGGTTTGAATCCTGGCTGTCCTAATGATCTAGGTTCTCTTGGGGTAGGTAGTTAATGCACTATCAAGTACATTGTATACACCCAACCAATGAAAGATGTTTTGTTAGTAATCATGAAATAATACTTACTTTCCTGGTGTGGGCTCATGTTCACCTTTAAAGGATTTTGAATTCACTCTCTGAGAACAGATCCGTTTGAGTTTTAAAAAAGCTGAAAAATGTTAGCTATGATTAAATTCAGAGTATCAAAAATGAGCCCCAAATGGTGCATATGTATCATTCCTTGAACTTTTTGTATGAATGAAATATTTCATAAAATTTTAATAAATCAGAAAACTGGGAAACAGACAACAAAGAACTTTTGCTGGGCGCAGTGGCTCATGCCTGTAACCCCAGTGCTTTGGGAGGCTGAGGTGGGAGGATTATTTGAGGCCAGGAGTTTGCTACCAGTCTTCCCTGTCTCTACCAAAAAAAAAAAAATTCATAAGCCCCTTCCATACTAACTATAAATGTTTTGTTAAGTTAGCTGGGCATGGTGGCATGTGCCTACAGTTTTGTAGCTACTTAGGAGGCTAAGGCAGGAGGCTCGCTAGAGCCCAGAAGTTCAAGGAAGCATTGAGCTATGATCACATCACTGCCCTCCAGCCTGGGCAACAGAGCTAGACCCTGTCCCAAAAAATAAAATTAAAAAAAAAAAAAGAACTTTCTATAAAGTATTCTGAACTTAGGAAAAGAAATTCAATTTTAAAAGGAGTTTTAGGCCAGGCGCAGTGGCTCATGTTTTTAATCCCAGCACTTTGGGAGGCCAAGATGGGCAGATCACCTGAGGTCAGGAGTTCAAGACCAGCCTGGTCAACATGGTGAAACCCTGTCTCTACTAAAAATACAAAAATTAGCCGGGTGTGGTGGTGGGTGCCTGTAATCCCAGCTACTTGGGAGACTGAGGCATGAGAGTCACTTGAACCCGGGAGGTAGAGGTTGCAGTGAGCCAAGATAGTGCCACTACACTCCAGCCTGGGTGACAGAGTGAGACTCTGTCTCAAAAAAAAAAAAAAGAAGAAGAGTTTTATTATCAGACAGAAACCAGGAGTTTAGATTCCTTGGGTACTTGCTGTGTGACCTGTGCATGACGTCTGACTTCTCTGGGTTTAACTACCCCATCTGATAAATAGAGGAATAATATCTTCCAAGAGGTTGGACCAAATGGATTTCTGAAATCCTCTTCCATTTTAGGAGTTAATATTCTAGGAGTAGAAACTAATGATTATGTTGCAAAGACAATTCCAGAAAATAGAGACTAAACAGAGAAGGAAAATGTGGAAAAGTCACCATGGAAGACAAGAAGACAGAGAAAGAAAAAGAGATGAGTCAGTGGCCAACAAATCTGCCTCCTCTGCCACCAAGGCTCCCTTCTCCCCTTCCCTTTCCCTCTTCTTCTTCTCTTCTGTCTTCCCCCTCGTTCTCCCTCCAGGTCTCCTGTCTTATTCACTGATTTCAAGTAGCCAGGCTTCACTCACCCTCAGGAGGGTCCCGTTGGACAAGGGACGCTGGGAGAGATTGTCCCTCAGACATGCAAGGCAGGGCAGAAGCCAGAAACACAGATTTAGTCATGCTGACCACCTAGACTTGGAGACTTGGGGCATGATGAAGAGGCACTAACCAGTTCAATCTTGATGCTTTGGTAGTCTCCAAATGTAATTTTGGATTTTACTGGAAACTCAGAATTAGAAAGCACCACAGTATCACCTGGTCCAGTTCTAGTGCAGTGTACAGATCTACAGCATCCAGACAAAGTCCATTGCCTCCCAGTCCAAAGATGAGCTCACAACCTCCTGCCACAGCCCACTCCATTTTCTGTCAGCTCCAATTGCTGTAAGGGTCTTTTAACCTGGAGAAGCTGCCTCCCTATGACTTCTACCCCCTTAGTTAGCTAATGGAGTTCAAGATCAGATTGTGGATGAATCCGTTGCAGCCCTTGTTCGTATACTGGCATGACACAGGCTGTAGACCTCAAGACTAAGAAGACAGTGAAGAAATCTGAGCTATGGCTTCTCCAGTCTTAATGACTGTCACTTCAAAAGAATACATGCAGTTGGAGGATGTGGCAGCCAGAGGTGGCGAGGGGAGACACAGCTGAGGTCAGTCAGGTAAATGACATTCTTAAGGCTTGGGCACTGGCCATCATGAAAGATAAGAAACATTCTCCCTGGCGCCCTCTCCCAGAGAAGGAGAGGAAGAGCTCTGAAGGTATGAGGGCAAGGATGTGGCACCTGTCAGAGAACCACGTATAGCTGTCATTCAGGGGTAAAACTAGGAGTACTTCCTTCCCTCCTTCCTGTTTCCTGGGCACAGTTTGCCCTTCTTTTAGAACTTACCCCATTTTCCTTTGAGCTTTCCTTATTTGGGTATGAGTTCCTTCCTTTCAAGAGCTTGGGAAGGGGCAGCCATGTCATTCATCTTTTTAAATATGTGTTTGTGGGATTTTAATTTTTTTTCAGACAGCAAATTTTTGCATTGGAAGTTAGCAATGTGATGCCTATGGAGTGTAAAAATAGTCTATTTCTCTACATGCTGACTCTTAGTAGGGATATATGTAAAGCATTAGCCACCTCTGAATAGTAACAATAATAGTGGTGATTATCCAATAAGTCATTTATTTGTTCAGCAAACATTTATGGGTTGCTACCAACTTGCACTGGTAGAGTCCTTAATAACTTTCAAAGTCCTTGGTCACTGCGATTTCATATTTTCTAGCCCCAGCTCAGCCTCTTGCCATCCAGGTGTAGGGCTGGATTTGGAAGTGTCAGGTGAGTACACAAGACCTGGGCAGCAGAATGGAGAGGCCAGGGCTTCCAAGATGAAAGCAGTGGCCAGTGCCACGTGAATGTCCCATGCCTGGGACATTAGGTTATTGACATGGATGGGGTCATGCAGGAGATGTACTTACAGGGTGAAGAGTTTTTGCTTTCATGTAAAGAATGGGGCTGGACAAAGGCACCTCTTTTGCTATGATTTGAGTAATTCTGTCCTGGAGTGTTGTATCTATAATGAAATTCTGGAAAGAAAAGATTAAAAATGCAGTTCATTGCCTGGGAACAGTGGCTGTCCCCACTCGCCTTTCTGAGGCCCCAGGTGAGTATTACCTTTAGGTGGTTCCTTTCTGCAGGTTCTTCGGGAGGTAGGAATCTTAGTGCCACAGTCCTGACATTTGTTACTCTGCATTTCAGTGCCAGAATCAGAACAGAAGCTGTGTCCTGTATCAGAATCTGAAAAAGCCCAAGTTGCATGAATGAAGGGTAAGCGTCTTAATTATAGTCATAAAATACGGTGTGGAGAGCAGAGCTATAACCATGCAGGGTATGTATTTGGCACCAAAGTGCTTAACGTCCCAGCTGTGTCACCAAGGGGAGTTGCCAGCCTGGGGTAACATTTGGGATTCCCTTCTGACAACTGAGAAATGTTTTGATAATTAACATTTCTTGTATGAAAATCTCAAGAGGTAGCATACATATTTAGGCTTAGTAAAGGTCTGCTGAATGAATGGATCTGCGGCAATTTGGCCCACTGAACTATCAGACAACCTTGTATTTGTATTTGTTTTTCCATAGTTGACCTGATACATCCACATTCTTTCTCTCAGACCCTGCTGTGGCCAAGAGCTTGTATTTTGTCATCCAGGCAACTGGAAAGATGGGTTTCTTCTATGTGACATTCATAAGCCTA
This sequence comes from Theropithecus gelada, assembly GCF_003255815.1. Lineage (NCBI taxonomy): Eukaryota > Metazoa > Chordata > Mammalia > Primates > Cercopithecidae > Theropithecus > Theropithecus gelada. The sequence continues at coordinate 1,004,384 of NC_037668.1, forward strand.
TAAGGGAACCCGAATCATGACTTTGCTCTCTTAACCTCAGAGAAGCTAGTAGCAGACAGCACATGTATCTGGTGCAGGTCTAGAACCTGTCTGGCAGGCTGTGGACAGAGCAGCACTCCAGGTAAGGCCAGAGTATGAAAGCCTGGGGCCAGGCGGGTGAGCATGTCAGGCCTGGATGTCCAAGCAACATCTTGCTGCAGGACAGATGCTGCAGTGACAAAGCCTCTTCCAATGCTTCTCGCCTTACTGAACTCATGGTTAGACTCATTTTTAACATTATCTTTCAAAGTATGTTAAAGTGAAGTCATCCCTGGCTGACATCTTGACTTTTAACATATTATACAATATATAATAACTTCATTGTATAAGAACAAATCCATTTCATATTAGCAAATGGAATGAGTTTGAAGGCCCAGGGTTGAAGCCTGGCTCTGCTACTTATTAGCTATGATGGTTGAAAATATGTTCACAAATTCTTTAACATGCTGTTTTTATTTTTATTTTTTTTGAACCAAGGTTTCATTCTGTTGCTCCCAGGCTGAAGTGCAGTGGCTCAATCACAAGCCTCAACCTTCTGTGTTTTTTGGTTGTGTTTTTGTGTTTAAATATTGGGTCCCTATATTGTCCAGCCTGGTCTTGAACTCCTGGGCTCAAGCAATCCTGGTTCAGCCTCCCAAAGTGCTGGGGTTACAGACATAAGCCACCACACCCAACTGACACTCTCTTTAAAAGGTAGAGCCTAATTCCTCTCCCCTTGAGTGTGGGCTGGGTTTAGTGACCCACTTCTAACAAATAGAATCAAGTGGTAGTGATGGCATATAACTTCCAAAACCAGGCCATGAAAGACACTGAAGCTTCCATCTCAGCGTATCTCTCTTGGATCACTTGCTCTGGGGGAAGCTGCCTGCCGTGTCGTAACGACACTCAAGCAGCCTATCGGAGAGGCCCACATGTCCTGCCAATGCTCATGTGAGTGAACCATCTTGGAAGCAGATCTTCCAGCCCCAGGCAAGCCCCCAGATGACGGCATCCTTGGCTGACATCTTGACTAAACCTCACGAGAGACCCTGAGCCTGAACCACCCCACTAAAGTGCTCCCAAATTCCTGACACACAGAAACTCTAAGATGATAAAGGTTTGTTGTTTTGAGCCTTAAGTTCTGGGATACTTGGTAACACAGCAATAGATAACTAATACACTCACACTCACTCTTTGGTCCTGCCAAGTCACTTAACTTCTCTGAGCCTCTAGTTCCTTATCTGTAAGCATTCCTGCTTTACAGGGATATTGTGAGAGTTATGTGATATACACTGGCAACAGTTTTCAAACTTTTGATTCCAGAACCCTTTTACACTCTTAAAACTGAGGACCCCAAACAGCCTTTGTTTCTGTGGTTTTAATCTACCATAAAATGATAATATATACCATTTTATACACCTGAGGTGAAAATCCCCACTCATTGGAGAACAGCTATCATTCAACATTCAGTCCACTGCAGATGGATTGGTAGAGAAGTATTAATTTATAGATTACTAGTCATTTTTTGCTTGTGCAGAATCATTTAGATTTCCTAAAACTAAATGAGCAGTTCCAAGGTGCTTTTTTTTAGAATTTTAAACTGAGACGTTTAAAAGACAATTTTATTTATTATAGCATTTAAAAAGTAATAAATCCATTTCATATTAACAAAATAGCATGTTTTTAATGAAAATAACTATTTCCAAAAAATTTAGTGAGAAGAGTGGCATCATTTTATGTTTTGGCAAATATCTTGAATATCTGGCTTAATAAAAGGCAACTGGATTCCACAGCTGCATCTCCATCAGTTGCCTGCAATACTAGAGTTGCACAGCTATATAGCTGGTAAAGGAAGGACCCGGTGGCTCCCCGAAAGGGTTTCACGAAACCCTGGGGACCCCCAATTACAGCTGGAAAACCCTTTCTTCATTATACCATCTGGCATAATACATCTTCAATCAATGAACCCTATTATTATTTATTTTTATTTTATTTTTTTTTTTTGAGACGGAGTCTGGCTCTGTCGCCCAGGCTGGAGTGCAGTGGCGTGATCTCGGCTCACTGCAAGCTCCGCCTCCCGGGTTTACGCCATTCTCCTGCCTCAGCCTCCCGAGTAGCTGGGACTACAGGCGCCCGCCACCACGCCCGACTAGTTTTTTTGTATTTTTCAGTAGAGACGGGTTTCACCGTGTTAGCCAGGATGGTCTCAATCTCCTGACCTCGTGATCTGCCTGTCTCAGCCTCCCAAAGTGCTGGGATTACCGGCTTGAGCCACCGCGCCCGGCCCAGGGAACCCTATTATTATTTGTAAATGTGTTTTCTACAGAGAAGCCAGTGCAGAACGAAGTGTGACTGAACAGAAGGCAGAGCTGGAGGCACGGCTCTGGGCCACAGGCAGTGCGGATGTAAGAAAGCCTGGGCAGCTCTCCAGTGCAACTTCCTGATGCATAAGCTGGGGAGACAAGCTGGGTAGGTAGGTTAGGCTCAGAGGTGATTTTTAAGCTGAGAAGCTGCCTGAGCAGAGGCCTCCAGCCCCACCTCTTCTCCCAGGGCAGTTCTGCTAAATGTTTCTCTCCTTCAACTATCTTTGCAGAAAGGATCTTATGACTAAAAACCATTGAATTGCATGCACTGGGACACCTCCCAGCTCCAACTTTCTTTGCTTCTGTGAAATGTATATATCCAAGACAGCAGCAACTCTCACGTAGCCTGTAACCTTACCAGGTACAGTTATGGGTCATGTGGGAAGGATGAGGATGGACAGACTGAAAGACATCTTGTGATTGAGTCCATGGAGTCCTTCATTTTCAGCTAGAAACAGGTGTTCATGCTTCACTCTACTTAACCACATCTTATTGAAAGTGATTCTTTTTTTCTCTTTCTTTCTTTTTCTTTTTTTTTTTTTTGAAAGAGGGTTCTACTCTGTCGCACAGGCTAGAGTGCAGTGGCATGATCATGGTTCACTGCAGCCTCGACCAGGGCTCAAGCAATCTTTCCACCTTAGCCTCCCAAGTAGCTGGGACTACAGGCGCGAGCCACCACACCCGACTAATTTTTGTATTTTTTTGTACAGATGGAATTTCACCATGTTGGCCAGGCTGGTCTTGAACTCCTGAGCTCAAGTGATCCACCCACCTCAGCCTCCCAAAGTGCTGGAATTACAGGCATGAGCCCCCATGCCTAGCATAAAAATTCTTTACATTTTGCAAATAAATAAATACATCACGCAACATCCTAGCGTAGGGAAATGCTCTTGGAGTGGCAGATGGCAAGCTAGTGCCCACCGTGAGAAGACCCCATGGGGAGGGACGCTGAAGACTGAGCACCCAGCCCAAGCCCATCAACTTACTGGGTGTCGAATCTGAATGTGGTGCCTTTTCATGGACAGTTGAAAATCTTCCACAGTGGATCCTTCTGTGGCCCTTTTTCTCCACTTTTGGCTTCCTAAAAAAGGGCAGGAGATCCTGTAAACTTTCAGTGCATTTCCAATAGAGATAGGGAAAGTTTTGGTAAAGCTGAAACGTTAAATTTTATTATATCAGAGCCTGAAACAGTGTAGGAGGAGCTTGTCATCCTCCACACAGAGCTCTCGTCTGCCTGCCTGTTTGAGAGCTTTTCTACAAAAAATTGCACCCCAGCACAATTTGGCCTGATAAGAAAATGTACACAAGACATGAAAAATAAATGTTTTGTTCTGCAGAGGTTAATATCTAATCATCATATACACATTTACAAAACACATTTGAAGTGTGGAATTATAAAGTTTGGAATTTTCCTCATGCATCAAAATCCATTCCAGGCTGGGTGTGGTGCCTCGTGCCTGTAATCCCAGCACTTTGGGAGGCCAAGGAGGGCGGATGGCTTGAGACTAGGAGTTCAAGACCAGCCAGGGCAACATAGCAAAACCTCATCTCAAAAACAAACAAACAAACAAACAAACAATTCCTACCAGGGGAAGAAACTATGCTATACGTCAGTAATGGGTCACGTAGCTTTGGCCCTGGAAGTACACGCTGATTATATCCAACAACTCCAGCAAAGTGGGCTTTGTCAGGTGTCTGTGGGACTAAAGGCTGTGGGAGCATGTGGAGGTGATTTTAGTTGCACATGGCCACCAGGTGGCATCAGAAAGAAGCAACTGCAATGGACATACTTCAGGAGCCTTCCTGTGGCCCACCTGCAGCTTCCTCCCTCCTCCTCAGAAATCCCAACTCCTCCAAAAGAATTCGAATTAATAACAGTTCTGAACAAAGCTCTTGCTCAGCTCCTGGGATACAGTAATAGCCCCCACGGAAAGTTGTTCATTCTTAGTGTGGAAAGCACCATGCCCAAGACATCCTGGCCTGAATGAGGCAGATTGCCCAGGGCTGGGGTTTGAGCCCAAGGCATTGCTGGGCAAACACACGCTCGCCGTGCTGTGCCCTGGCCTGCTGTTGGCGGAGAAGGGACGGGACTGTGGGTTCGTGGGGCTGGGGCTGAGAAGCCAGGCCCTTTCCCTCCTCTTGGAAAAACATGCTGTCCTCCTGAGTCACATATTTTCTCACACCTCATTTTCTGTCTCCACCCTCCTCCTCTGGGGCATTTGAACATCTGCTCTCCAAAGTGGGAAACTTGGATCTCACTCAAGTGTGTGCAGCCCAACACAGGGCTTTTTCTGCTTTTAAACTCCTTTGTGCACTCAAATCTTCTGGCCAAACTTAATTCCACTGGAGAAGACAGCTTTTCAACAAGACAAAGCAGCTAAAGTGAACCCTTAAATCCAAAGTTTTGCATCAGAAATAACATAAAGGGATAAGCATATTTTACATTTTATACATATATAATTTATCCACTTACATATAAACAATTTACAAATATCATGAAAATAATATGTACATCAGCAAGCTTCCTAAAGGACAAGCCCCACCAGAGAGAGATTTAATCTTCTAACAGAAAGAGTACATAGCCCTCCCTTCAATCAATAATTCCTCAGGGATTATGTAGGTTACCAAGATTTTAATTCATAAGTCATGTGTATCTCCTCATCACTCCCCAGGAGTGGATTCACTGTGAGATTTGATTGTACACTTGGTTATCCTTCCAGCTTGGCTATCATAAAAAAGTATGACTTAGTCTGGAACATTGGTTCCTGTCTTGGTACTTAATGTACCTCTGTAGGGTATACACTAGGAATTTAGAAGAGAGAAATTTAGTACCTTGAATGCTTAATAAAAATGTTTTTTAAATGTCAAAATACTTTCATTGTACTTAGTAAAATCTTTAAAAATCCAAAATTAGACTTTAATTCAATAAATAAAAATAGTAGGCCTGGGATGACTCAGTGAGTAAGCTTCATGAGTGCCCCTTGGATTAAAGGGGAGCTCAAAGCTGATGACTGACATGGTGGTTTAATGACCCACACACGATGGCACATGACCATTTTTAGCACAAGCTTCATGCAGTTTCTTTTTTCAGGGGTGGACACTCATTAGAACACTTAAGACAGGTGCCCATTCCCAAAAAGGAATGCTTTCTAACAGGAAGCCTCAGTCTTTCAGACCCTGTCATCTGCTTCTATTAGAGTTCATTACGTACATATAATAGTGGTTGCTTAACACCTGCTGCCTCCCTGACTCTCGACCTTCCAAAGGTCAATGAGCCAAGCTTTGGCTGGAGTCCAGAGTGAGCTTAGAGGTAACATCTCTCGCTACCTGAAAGAAGCTTCAGATAAATGATACTGAATCGACACGGATTAATAGTTGCACCAATGGGTGTTTCAAAAACAAAGAATTTCTCCTCAGGATTTGACATGATTTACAGCTTGTTAGCTCTGGAAGATTTAGTGCTTAGGAATGGGAAGAAGTCAGCCCTGAGAAGAGAGATGAGGCTTGTTCCTGGGACTGGGGGGCTTAGATGAAACCCAACAGAGAAGACTTTTGCTTATCATAAGGAGAGAGTAGGGATGGTGGGACCTGTTTGTTATACGGGATAAGATTCCCCCACGTGGGCAATGTTCAAAAACCTACAGGACCACCCTCCGTGGGCTGTAACCATGATTCTTAACCAACGGGGCTTATCCGAATCACCTGGGGAGATTTAAAAGCACTATTCCTACCAGAGCCCCACCGCTGGCGATGCTGAGATAGTAGGTTGGGTGGAGGCATGTGCATGATTGTAAAATCTCTCATGGTGATTTTGATGTTCTCCCCAGTTGAGGACCACTGCTACCGGATCTGTAGGGTGAGAGGGAGGCTGGGCTCTGTGCCCAGGCCGGAGATCTGTGACTCTGTAACTCAGCCAGCGGCCTCAGTTAGTTGCCGCCCACCCTCGCTGGAGTTACTATGCCAGGACTGACTCCAACCCACCCTGGGAATGTAGCCGCAAGAAGCCCTCACCATTCAAGGAGCCTGCGACAGAAGGCACAGCTCGGACTGGGTGCCATCGTCTCTGCACAATCCTGCCTTCCTGGAGTGCACCTGGGGTCCTCCTGCGTCACAAAGCATACGGATGGAGATGTTAGAGAGGATGTGACTCACGCCGCGCACAGGCCAGCAAGCAGCTGAGGTCCGGCTGAACTTGCCACGTCAGGCCGAGAGAGAGACTCGCCAAACCTCTCCTCCAGATGGGGAAACGGAGGCGCAGGGGGACAGGAGGAAAAGAAGAAAGAGCCCATCCTTAGTTCTGATGTCTCACTCAGTTGGGGCTGCATCTCTAACGTCCTGGACTGAAGAATGGAAGTTTCCACCCTGGCTTGCTTCTTTCCTCCTCTAAACAGATTTTAAAATCTGGTATACAGATGTCAGAATACTTTCCCCTTTTTATGTTTCCCTTAGTTTCAAATTACTCCAAGCTTCACCAGAGAATGAACAGATTTAGGAACATAATTTTTAGGTCTATTAATCTGACCACTGGCTAGTAGAGTTCTAAAAGCCTTTCCAAAGAAATATATTCAGCTATGAATTAAAACAAGGTTTAGGGACTGTCTGGGGGCCTAAAGGCTTGCTTGTATGTCCCTTTCTAACACAAAACAATTACTCCACTGACCTGTGAGGGCTGATACCACCCACTGTGTTTTTGACTATGGTCTTACCCTTTATGTAAGTAAAAAATAAATGTACTTTTCCCATCATTATAAACAATGGCAGAAGTATCATTGTACACATAGCTTTTTCCACATCTTGGATTACTGCCTGAGGAAATGTCTGGGCCAAAGGTTGCGAACATGTTTGTGTGATGACCCATATTGCCAAATGGCTTTCCACAAAAGTTGTACAGATTTCACAGCCACCAACAACGTGGTAGGCTCAGTTTGACCACACCTTCCTCTGCATCAGGAATTACCACTTGAAAATGTTTCTGCTAATTGAATGAGGCGGGGGGGTGTCACTTTTTGTGTTAATTTGCATTTCCTCCTTGACGAAAGGAAGTAAGTCTGTTACTATATGTTGATTTATTGGTTGTATTTCCTACCTGTGACTTTTTTTTTTTTCCCCCTGAGACGGAGTCTCACTCTGTTGCCCAGGCAGGAGTGCAGTGGCCCAATCTCAGCCCACTGCAACCTCCACCTCCCGGGTTCAAGCGATTCTCCTGGCTCAGCCTCCTGAGTAGCTGGGATTATAGGTGCCCACCACTATCCCCAGCTACTTTTTTTTTTTATTTTTAGTAGAGACAGAGTTTCACCATGTTGGCCAGGCTGGTCTCAAGCTCCTGACCTCATGATTCGCCCTCCTCGGCCTCTCAAAGTACTGGGATTATAGGCGTGAGCCACTGCGCCTGGCCTTACTTGTGACTTTAGCTCATGTCCTTTGTCCATTAATTTTCTTGGAGGGTTTCAGTGTTTTCCTGTTACCATTTGTTAGTTGTTCATGATGTGCCAGGTGCTTCTTTTATAGTCTCTTTAATACTTCCAGCCATCCTGGCACATTGTCTCCATTTTAATGGTGAGTAATATGAGGCTCAGAGGATTTAAGCAACTTGGCAAGGTCGCATCATGAGTAAGTAGGAGAGCTGGGATTTGAACTTTTACCTATCTGACTGGTATGTTGTGTTTTTGTTTTTTTTTTTTTTTTTTTTTTGAGATGGAGTTTCTCTGTGTTGCCCAGGCTGGAGTGCAGTGGTGCAATCTTGGCTCACTGCAACCTCCGCCTCCCTCCCAGTTTCAAGCGATTCTCCCACCTCAGCCTCCCTTCCAAGTAGCTGGGACCAGAGGCACACACCACCACACCCAGCTAATCTTTGTATGTCTTAGTAGAGACAGGGTTTCACCATGTTGGTCAGGCTGGTCTCGAACTCCTGACCTCAAGTGATCCACCCGCCTTGGCCTACCAAAGTGCTGGGATTATAGGTGTGAGCCACTATGTCCGGCCAGTATGCTTGTGTTCTTAACCACAGTTCTGCTCCTTGGGGAATTTGTCACAGCATTTGATATAATGAAGTTCTCAGCAATGAACATTATTTGCTCTTAATATTTTCTCAGTTGTCCATCTACATTTTTTAAATTGACTATGGTTTCAGTTTTGTAAACAATTTAAAATATCAGTATTGTCAAGGAGGAGGTGCGAGTGGCCAAGAAACATATGAAAATAGGTTGAATTTCAAAAATAGCCAGTTTAAAATAATGAGATATCAGTTTTCACTTATGCATTTAGCAAAAGTTGGAAAAAGAAAAAAATGTCTGGGGTAGGCTCAAACTGGAGACACCAACATTCCCACGCACGCCCTCAGCCTATAAAACCCCCATGGCCTATAAAACCCCCACGGCCTTCCTAAAGGCCAGATTATCAGAATTTTCAGCATGTACCATTTGAACCATTAACTGCAATCCTAGGGTTTTATTCTAAAGAAATGATCAACTACAAAAGTTTGCATGTCAAATGATGTTACCTGAAGCAATGTTTATGATATCAAAGAACTGGGAAAAATGAAACGTCCACCAATGAGAGATTGTCTAAATGTGTCAGAGTACATTAATATAATGAAATATAGTGCAGTCATCAAAAATGAAGTGATAGGTTTATTCTAAGTGATGTGGAGAGCTGCTCAAAATATAACATTAAATGAAAAGCATAAAACTATATATATAGAGAGTAAAATCCTATTTTGGCCAAAATGTATATATAGGAGAAAAAAAGACTGGAAGGAAATACACTAAAATATTAGCAATGGGTCGGGCACAGTGGCTCACACCTGTAATCCCAGCAATTTGGGAGGCTGAGGTGGGTGTATTACTTGAGGTGGGGAGTTCTAGACCAGTGTGGGCAACATGGTGAAACCCCCTCTCTACTAAAAATACAAAAATTAGCTAGGCGTGGTGGCACATGCCTGTAATCCCAGCTACTCAGGAGGCTGAGGCAGGAGAATCACTTGAACCCAGGAGGTGGAGGTTGCAGTGAGCCGGGATCGCACCATTGCATTCCAGGCTGGGCAACAGAGCGAGACTGTCTCAAAAAAAAAAAAAAAAAAAATTAGCATTGATTTTCTTCTCAGTGGAAGTTTCTTCTTTACACTTTTCTTTATTTTCTCATTTCTTTTGTAATAAGCATGTATCAGTTTTATAATTTTTTAAAAAGGGTTTTTTCATCCATTTTTCCCGTGTGTTTGGTTTTGTTTTGTTTTTTTAATTTTTATATTTTATCACTGCTAAGCTTACAGGGTTACTCCTGCACTTGACATTTAAGGCAGATTTACATTAGCAGAATGCAGGGAGGTGCCCCTCTTCCTGAGTTGGAGACCTGGGCTTTAATATCGCCTATCATTTACCCTGAACAAATCTCACCTTTCTAAATTACTCTTCCTCAACAAAAAGACTCTGCAAACTGTAAAGCTCTGAGCCAACAGAATTATTATATCATTGTTTACTGCTTATTATAATATTGCTATCATTTAAGACCCCAGGGTTGTTAATCCCAGCATTTCCAATTCATTCAAAATGAAATAATCTCTAGACCCTCGGAACTTAAAGTGTGGTCCCCAGACCAGAACCAGCAGCTTTGGCATCACCTGGGGCTTGTTAGCAATGCAGAATTGCAGGCTCGCCCCAAACTTACTGAATCAGAGCCTGCATTTTAACAAGATCTGCAGCTGATTCGTAGGCTTAGCGAAGTTGGAGAAGCTCCGGTCTAGGTACGCCTGCCAAGTTTCTCAGGAGTGCCGAAAGTCAGAAACTGTCAGCAGTACCAGCCATCACCAGCACTGACACCAAGGATGCCATTAGGAAGAGGCAGATGATCTTGATTATGCCAATTTCACAGTCACATTCGGCAACACTGGTTTTAGTTAAAGAACCAACAATGAGAAGAACCCAGCCAGGCCGTGGCTGCAGGACATTACCCCAGAGTTAGAAGACAGCCTCATGGCCACTTGCTCTGGCTGGTTCTGGACAGTTGCATCTCCATAATGACCATTTAGGTAACTAATTTAAAAAGAAAAAAAAAGCAGTTTGAATTTTAGAATCAGTTCTTGAGCTACCCGGGAGCTCCACTATTTGGAATCATTTGGCTTTATTCTGGCAGAGTCATTGGGAATTTAATTTAGCACCCCTGGGGTGGTGGGAGCGAGCAACCTAAGGCAAAGAGTGCTGTGGGCCTCGTGTGGCCATCTGACCTTCACCTCTCCCCCTGTCCCCCAGCCCCAGCCGTCCCGTCCCTCAGATCTCTGCCCAGAGGGTTGCAGAGGCTGGCCAGGCCCTGCTGGTGGGGCAGGTGAGGAGCCAGGCTCCCAGGCTTTGTAACTCGTGGTCCGAGACTGCTTTTCCTGTGGGAGCCCCGTGGGCCCCTCTGGAGGCTGTATGAGGAAAGGGCCTCTTGCTGTGTCCTGTGTCTGCTGGGGCTGCAGGGCGAGAACTCACATCTGCGGGGTCAGCTCACAGAGCTCCTCCTTGGGGGCCTCCTGCGGCCCTCCTTGGGGTGTCCCTGTCGCCTCACTCCCACCTGAGCCTCGAGGCCCAGGAGGGTGGCCAGGGTGCTCCTCGGGAACCTGGAGAGCCACACAAAAGGACTTGAATTAGAGCCACAGTCCCACGGGAGGTAACTCAAAATCAGTTCAGCATCCCTACAGTGCCCGTAAGACACCATAACATCCTGCCTGGCGTCCCCACCCATCTCCCCCACCTCCTTACCTAGCTGCCTTCTCATCCTCCAAGACTCAGTCCAAATCTCACCTTCTCTGAAAAACCTTCTCCCTTAGTAATTCAAACCTTCTGCATTTAGTTACTTTTGGTCATATCCCATTACTTAATAGTCATGATAGCACGACTATTACATGACTATTACAGGAGTAATGTGCTTACTGTGAGCCAGGCCCTATTTTCAGCACATTACTTACATTACCTCATTTAAACATTGTAACAGCCCCGTGAAGCAAGTATTATTATCCCCATTTTACAGAAGAGAGAACTGAGGCACAGCGAGGTTGCATAACTTTCCTAAGATCACAAAGCTAATAAGTGACAGAGCCAGTATGTGAACCCAGGCAGTCTGGCTTCAGAGTCATGCAGAATGTATTATTATTTTCTGCACCATGCTTTTAACATTTAATAATTATATGTTAATTTAATTTTTTTTTTTGAAATGGAGTCTTGCCCTGTCGCCCAGACCAGAGTGCAATGGCGCAATCTTGGCTCACTGCAATCTCCACCTCCCAGGTTCAAGCGATTCTCTTGCCTGAGCCTCCCAAGTAGCTGGGATTATAGGTGTGCACCACCACACCTGGCTAATTTTTTGTATCTTTAGTGGAGACGGTGTTTCACCATGTTGGCCAGGCTGGTCTCAAACTCCTGACCTCATGATCCGCCTGCCTCAGCCTCCCAAAGTGCTGGGATCACAGAAGTGAGCCACCGCACTCAGCTTAATTTGTTAAGTATATGTCTCTCTCACAGAAATGTAAGCATCTTGAGGGCAGGTGATTTGTCTGTTGTTCATGTTGTATCCCCAGTACCTAGAAAAGGGCTAGCATATAGCAATACATACTGCTGAGTGAATGAAGGATGCCAGCAGTAGACTCTTTCCAGGGCCACTTACCACAAAGTTATTTAGAGAGTTCTCATCATTTCACAACAGTATCTGTAAACTTGGGACCAAGTAAAGAAGAGCAGATCCAGACCCAGAGAGCCGCCAGGTAGAGGGCAGGGCCAACCCTGAGGTGGCCTCACAAAGACTCGCGACTCCTGCAGGTCCAAGACTAGCAGGGCAGCCGCTGTGAGCCTGGAGACTGCTTGGGTGCCTTGAGATGGGCTGTTACATCCGCAGTGGCTCGGGGCTTCCTCTATGAAGCATCGACTCTCCTGGGCTTTCAGCTGGACATTCAGGATTCAAAGATGAGGGCAGAGTCACAGAGACAAACAAGACCCAGTGCTGCGGGGACACAGAGGCTGGGGCCAAGAATTCCTCCAGGTGCAGGGGATCGGGGGGGCTTGGGGGTGAGGAGGGTGGCTGACTAGGAGTGCATAAATGACCTGACAGTAGAGCTGGGACTTGAATGAGTGAGATTTTGCCAGGCAGGTAAGTGCTTTGAGGAGGCAAACACTTCTTCGGAAGGGCTAACGTTGACATAATCTTTGTCACTTTGTCCTTTGTTCTGACAAAATCCTCATTCAAGTTGGAATATCAGCCCCAGGCTGTGGCTTCAAATACTGTATGAAACTAAAGAGTCAATTTAAGGTATTTATTTAAATGATTCCATTTCTGAGAATTTTAATTTTAGTCTGAATGTTCTGATAGTTGAGGCTACAAAGGCAAAAAGTGTAGAAAGACAGTGGTGGTTGATTTGAATTCTGAATCTTGCATATGTAGAAATCCAAAAGAATTTAACTTGAGAAAAGGAAAATGCAGAAGTGGATTCATGGGAAATAATTATTTCACTGAGTGTGCTATTCTTTATTTTCAGGTGGCTCATGCCTGTAATCCCAACACTTTGGGAGGCCAAGCAGGTGGATCACTTGAGGTCAGGAGTTTGAGACCAGCCTGGCCAACATGGTGAAACCCCTTCTCTACCAAAAATATAAAAAAATTAGCCAGGCGGTGGTGGCATGGGCCTGTAATCCCAGCTACTTGGAAGGCTGAGGCAGAAGAATCACTTGAGTCTGGGAGGCAGAGGTTGCAGTGAGCTGAGATCGTGCCACCACACTCCTGCCTGGGTGAGTACAAAACTATGAAGAAAAAAAATTATTTCTTCCAGACATGATCTATAAAAACTTTCTTATTCATCTGGAAGAAATAGCTCTTCAGTGGTTTAATGGGTTTAAACAGCATTGTTACATCCTAAACTATAAAGATATTTCAAAAATTAACACTTGAAATGCTTCTAATCTTTAAAAGCTGGTTCCATTTAAAATAATATAATTCATGGGACTTTAGAAAGTTAAGTTTTCATGAGATATTAAAATGAAATTCAGTGAATCCATGAATTAGGAGTCTATAAATGCATAAATACCATTTTTCCTGGCACAAAATTAGGCTGTACATTGCTGTATTACCTCATTTGAGAGTGAAGAGGAGGTGGAGGCCAAGTCATCCAGGGTAACTGGAGAACTCACAGGAAGAGAAGGAGCTGAAGTATATTTGCTTTCATCCATTTTCTCTTTAACATCTTCAAGTAGTATCTCCAACTTGAAGATTTCACCTTCCACTTTTCTAAGTAAACATAAACACACAGGCATCTTCTGGGCTATGTAGTTGGCATTCTAATTAATAACGACGGTTCTTGAATACAGCACTGATTTATATTATTAATGTGGCCTGTCTTCTGGCACAAAGGATAATGGGAGCCCACATGACTGTTCATAGTTTCTCTGACAGCCTGGGCTCTGATCTTCACCTGCTCTCCATTGGCTGCGTATCCGTGTACAAATCACTTAGCATTTCTGGGCCTCCAATGTCTCACTTATAACCTGGGATAACAATACTGTACCTTGCTTATCCAGATTTGATGATTTTGAGGTCCCTTACAAGGGATTCTAAGAACTGTGATTCTATGGAAATTTATGTGAATTTAAAAAGAGGAAGAATATTAGATATCTGAATAATTAACAAGTTCTAACCCATATAAATATATGTATGTGTATATAAATATATATTTTACCCAACAAAGAGAATCCATTTTCTTCAAATCTGTTACATTTATAAAAATTTACCTTGCAACAGTCCACAAAGAAAAATTTCAAGAAAATCCAAAATATTAAAAATTATACTACCTACATTCTCTTATCACTAGACATTAACAACAAAAACATAGCCCCCCAAGAAAACCCTATTTAATTAGAAATTTTAATACCTAAATACCTTTGGATTAAATAGGAAATAAAAATGAATATTAGGCATAACTTACAAGTCAATGACAAATAAGAGAATAACATCAGAAATCAAATGTAATGCAGTTAAAGCAGTACTCTGAGGAAAACTTCTAGTCTTAAATGCATTATTGGAAAAAAGTCAACAATCAATAAACTATTTAAAACAGGAAGATAGAAAAGGGAATATAAAATAAACCACAGAAAAGGATTCATAAAATTACTAGAAATAAATGACACTTAAAATAATTTGATCAATAAAATAAAACATGTTTTTTTCCAAAATATCTATAAAACAAACCACTGGAAGTCTGAAAAACAAATAACATTAAGAATGAGAAAGGAAAAATAGGAAACATTTTAAATCAAAAGGCACTGGAAAATTCATATCAATACCATTTAAAATTTAGGTGAATTGGGCAAGTTTCTAGGATAATATAAATTATTAAAATTCATTTTAAAAAGGTAGAAAATACGAAAAGACTAATAACCAGAGAAAAATGGAAATTGTCAAAAATCTACTCCACAAAAGGCATGAAGAGTGGGATAACGGGTGAGTTCTACCAAGCCTTTTAAAAAACATTTCAATGTCTCTAGTATGTTAATTTTTATATATTACATAGTTTAAAAGGTAATTTATTACAGTTTGAAAGTATATATTTCAACATATATTTTTACAGGAGAAATTTAAATCAGGTATATGCAGCCCCTGAAGCATTTGTATAGAACCTCAGAGTTCACTAAACATAAATTCTATCAAAACTTTTAAGCAACAGATGAGTCCTATGTTATTAGACTCTTCCAGAACATGAAAATAAAAGGGAAAATTGCCCAACTCATTCTGTGGTTCAACATTAGAATATTTATTAATATATTCCACTACATTGATAGATTAAAGGATAAAAACTAGATTTCTAAATCCTATTCGATTAAACATTTTATTAAATTAAATAACAGCAAAAGCCCTAGTTCTAGAAAGCTAGGAATAGAAGAAAACTTCCTTGATGAAGCTTATTTACTTGAATCATACCTGGGAGAATTCTCATTATTATTAGTAACATGACGAGAATGCTGTCTTTTATGGCTCACGCCAGTAATCCTAACACTTTGGGAGGCCAAGGCGTGGGAGGATCACTTGAGCCTGGGAGATCAAGACTAGCCTGGACAACATAGGGAGACCCTGTCTCTACAAAAAAATTTTTTTATTAGCTGGGCATGGTGGCATGCACCTGTAGTCCCTGCCACTCAGGAGGCTGAGGTGAGAGGATCCCGGAGTCCAGGAGTCTGAGGTTGCAATGAGCTATGATTGTGCCACTGCATTCCAGCCTGGACAAGAGTGAGACTTGGTCTGAAAAAAAAAAAATGCTGTCTGTCACTAGCATTAATTATTCACTATTGTTCTGGAAAACCTAGCAAATGAAATAAAGAAAGAAAAAGAAATGAGACATATAAGAGTTGGAGAGAAAAGAAAGTACAATACAAATATTCTAGAGTAAAAAGCTTCTTAATATTTTCAGATGCTATGGATTGTCATACTTAAAAATGAGCACAATCAATTAAAAATCAACAAAACACTAAGAAGAGAATTGCATAAGGTAGCCCAGTACAAGTTAAATATACAATATAGAAATATTTCCTATAATATCAATTAGAGAAAACATCTGTCAACAATACTCAGAAAAACTGTAAAATGGCTAGTAATAAACTTAACAAAAAAATGTGTAAAACCTGCATGAAGAAAACATGGGAATACTCACTGCAAAGATTTCAGTTCTTCCCAATCTAACCTGTAAATTCAATACCATCCTAAGCAAAATCCTCATGAAATTTCATTAAGAAACTTGGTGAACTGATTATAAAGTTTATTAGTAAGAGGAGTGTATAAGAATAGCTAACAGAAAATTTTTGAAAAAAGAAAGCATAAATATACACTAACCTATAATAATTTAAAACTGTGTGGATAATGTTGAAATAGAAACATAGATCCATGGGATGGAATAGAAACAGCTCTGTATACACGTGGAGGTTTTGTATCTGATATAAGGGGCTTTCTCAAACAGTGGGGAAAGGCTGCCCTAACCAATAAGTGGTGGGACAAAGATCTAAGCATGAAAAAAAAAGTAATAATTGAATAAAATATAGGAAAATATGTTGTGACTTTGCAGGCAGAAGAGAATGAAACAGGGGATAAGGAGAGACTGAAAGTTTAAAAGAAATGAGCCTGGGGAACGGTGGCTCATGCCTGTAATCCCAGCACTTTGGGAGGCCGAGGTGGGCGGATCACTTGAGGTTAGGAGTTCAAGACCAGCCCGGCCAACCCGGTGAAACCTCGTCTCTACTAAAAATACAAAAAAATTAGTCAGGCATGGTGGTGTGCACCTTTAATCCCAGCCACTCTGGAGGCTAAGGCAGGAGAATCACTTGAACCTGGGAGGTAGAGGTTGCAGTGAGCCAAGATCATGCCACTGCACTCCAGCCAGGGCAACAGAGCAAGACTCCATCTCTAAATAATAATAATAATAAAAGAAATGAAATGATGGAGCAACGCCTCAAGGTAGTAGAAAGGGATGGGTTCAAGGATCGTGGCTAGAGAGGCTGGAGAGCAAATTAAGGAAGGGAGAAGAGGTGAAAACATGGGGATTTGGAGATGGAAGAGACATTTTTGAGGGAAGTTGTGATCTTTTCTATAAAGCGGAAGATAAGATTTCATGCTGAGACTCTCAGGGAGAAGTGGCTGATGAAGGTGGAACCTCATTTCTTGAATTCTTGGCTTCTGGTGTTAGTATGTGGAAGAATCAAATTACTATTGGACTACATTCTGATAAGCAAGATGCATGAAATCCAAGCAAATATTTTTGCATATTACCTTGTAAAGGTAATAATGAGAAGGCTTTAATGAGAGCACAGCAGGTGATGTAAACGAAGGACTAGTCAATGAATTTGCAGAATTCTTGCCCCTCCAGAAAGCCCTCTGCATTAGCCTTTGGATTCAACACTTAGAAGGTTCTTGACATATCAGGAACCCAAGGGTTGTATAGGGTTCTGTTCCTTGTCACATTATGCCCATTTGAGAACAAGAGGACCATTCTGGAGCTGATGAGTCTTTGCCTGTCCTGAGGTGACTTTAGCTGAGATTTGGGAAAGGCTGGGTCCCTCCCTTGCCTGTGCTGAAAGCTTCTGCCATATATGGAATGTAATTGCAGTTGAAGTTCTTTTTATTTATACTCGTGCCAGGCACAGTGTGGTTGTAACTAGGATATAAATAAGACATTGAATAACTTTGGTCTTAATGTGCACAGAAGTCTGTCTTTAAAATGACTGCCCAAACAGGAGATTCTTTGGAAAATAAATATCCTTACTCTATTAATTTTAAATAGCTGAAGCATGCGGAGTTCTTTCTTCCCCTACCCCCCAAAAAAGCCTTTGGGAAAAAATCAATATTAAAACCTCATCCTTACTGTCTAATTACTCAGTATTGAAATAAAGGTAGACAGAGATTCCATTCATTTTGGAAAAGTAAAGCCATACCTTGGGGAAAAAAATACCACAGAACGCTAGGGCTGAAATGTAAACCATTAAAAAATTTGGCAACAATGATTCCATATTAAAATGCTATGAATAGAAAGGGCTGAACTTACAAATATTAAGCCTACTAAATAGTTTATTTTAATTTATACCAGGAAATTATAGGGAAAGAATCCACTCCTTGAGTCCTGGAATACAGCTTAAAATTATTTGGAATGAAGAGAGGAGAATACAGTGTCATAAAAACCACCAGTTAGAAACTTCAGTTTCGAGTGTGTGTTCAAGGTTCTAATGTGAATTAACTCAGAAATCATTTAACTTTAAGCTTTAACACTTTTCCTTTATCAGGATTTGTAGGTCCCTCACCCTGACACCCATTAACTTTACAATGACCCCCTCCTGCCCAGTGTGCCTTGGAATTATCAATGAATGGGAAAGAGAAGGGGAAAGAGGGGGACAGAAGAGAGAACCAGGCAAGGACAATAAAGGCAGGTGTGGGGAGAGATAGATAAGAAAGGGAAAAGCTGAGAGGGAGAGGAGAGGAGGAACTTGAGAAGAGGGCCCTCTGTGGTTATCATGTGAGCCTTTCTAGGGTTTTCTTAGGCTCCTCTGGGTCTCCAAACCAATTATAATGATATCCAACAAATTGCAAAATTTTGGTACAATGCCTCTGCCCCAGGAAGCATTTGTTCATTTTGGGTGTTCCATCTGAGTCAATGTCCAGCACAGTACCTTACACTCAACAGGTCCTCCATGCTGTCTGTGGCATGGGGTGACACTTTGTTCATTGGTGACACAGTTTTTGCTGACCCTAGACCAGTGACTCTCCAAGCACTAAACCAGCAGCCACATCAGAATCCCACCTGAAGGAGATCACCTTTGACCCCTCCACCTTACACAGTTGGTTTAAACCTGACCTTTCTGGATCAAAGTCACCGACAATTGTTGATTCGTGCTTGTGGACTTGCTGCTGCAAAGTCAGATGCTTGTCCTTGGTGGCCAGAAAGTTCTGCTCCAGCAGTTCAAGGTGTCCCTGCAGTTTCTCCAGGACCTGCAGCGGTGAAGTCACTGGAATCATTCACATGCAAGTCTGTGTGTGTAACTGTTTTCCCAAAAACACAAAGCAGCCGTACCCTACAGTAGTGTCAAAATGAAGCTGCCATCCTTCTCCCAGCAGCATGAATTTTTTTGTCTCGGAATCTGACATCTAAACTACAGACAAACCCCAGGGTCATCTCAGCATTCACAAACCCTCACAGCATATAGCTCAAAAATACAATTACTTCTGATTTCTCTCTCAGAACCCACTCAGAAGCCTCTGGCCTTCCTTAGTGGGACATTCATAATCCTGTATATTTGCAGAATGGTTTTTACTTACAAAGCATTTTTCCATTCCTCATCTTATTTAATCAACACATCAATGTTGTAAATGTGGTAAAGTATATTTTATTTTCCCAGTTTTACAAAGGAGGAAATTGGAGCTCTAGCAGTATGTCTGAGGGCACACAGATCTTAAAAAGGAACTGGAGTTACATGGCCTGGATTTCAGTCTATGGGGAGTTGGAGGATGAGATGGGGAAGGAACAGCAGGAAGATTTAGCCAGAGCTGTGAATGGGTCTCCAGACATCACCACGTGCAGCCTCAGGCAGACAAATGTTTAAACTCTGCGGGTTAGGGGCATGTTGAAGATGTATGGAGGCTTCAGTCCCACATCCCCAGTCACTAAACATTCCCTGAGCACTGCCTATGTCTGGCCCTGGGCTAGAAGTGTGAGATTGGAAAATTGCATCAGGCACAGTTCCTGGTCTCAGAGATGTTGTTCCATTGAGAAAAGAGACTGTGGCTTAGAGTACTTAGCCAAAGGCCGGGCACAGTGGTTCATGCCTATAATCCCAGCACTTTGGGAGGCTGAGGTGGGCAGATCACTTTAGGTCAGTAGTTCAGACCAGCCTGACCAACATGGTGAAACCCCATCCTATTAAAAATACAAAAATGATCCGGGCATGGTGGTGCATGCCTGTAATCCCAGCTATCCGGGAGGTTGAGGCACGAAAATCACTTGAGCCCGGGAGGCAGAGGTTGCAGTGAGCCGAGATTGTGCCACTGCACTCCAGCCTGGGCAACAGAGCAAGACTCCCTCTCTCTCTCTCTCTATTTTTTATATATATAATATATATAGATAATATGTATTATATATGTTATATAGATAATATATAATATAATATATATTATATAATATATTTTATATAATATAATTATATATAATTTAATTATATAATATAATATATAATAAATAGATAGTATATTATATAGATAATATATTATCTATATAATATAATAATATATACTAAATATATAGTATATTATCTATAATATACATATTTTATATATATTTTACATACATACCAAAACCAGAGCTCTGGAGCACATACCTATATATGTATATATAGATAGAGAGAGAGACCTTTGCCAAGGCCCAGTGGAAGGAGTGCAACTTAAATCAGGCATAAAGGATGCTCTGGAGGGCCTGGACCAGGCAGTACCCACGAAATGGAGAGGAAGGGGTGAACTGGGGAGAGGTTGCCCAGGACAGAAACATAGCTCAGTGAGGCTATAGGATCACACACAACTGGGTTCAAGTTCAGACTCTCACTTACTCATTGTATGAAGTAAACTTGAACTCTCTAAGCTTCAGTTTCTACATCTGTAAAATTAAGGTAATACTCCTTGCCTCATATTATAAAAACTAAATGAGATCATGTGCATTGTGCCAGGACTATAGTACATACTTGACAGATTATTAATTCTTCTTCTTATTTTTTTTTACTTAAGACAGAGTCTCTCGCTCTGTCACCCAGGCTGGAGTACAGTGGAGCGATCTTGGCTCACTGTAACCTCTGCCTCCCAGGTTCAGGCAATTCTCCTGCCTCAGCCTCCCAAGTAACTGAGATTACAGACACGCACCACCATTCCCGGCTAATTTTTGTATTTTTAGTAGAGATGGGGTTTCACCATGTTGGCCAGGCTAGTCCCAAACTTCTGACCTCAGGTGATCCACCTGCCTTGGCCTCCCAAAGTGCTGGGATTACAGGCTGGAGCCACCACTCCCAGCCAATTCTTATTAATATTAAAAATGAATAAACAAGAGTTTGGAAACATATTGGCTAAAGGGTGTATAAAAAACAGCAGGTGTGGCAGATGTTTTACATTTCTCCCCAGGTTCATCCTCTGTCTTTCTCTGTGCTGACCTTTCATGGACTGCACCACAGGCTCCCCTGGGCCCTGGCTTTGGTTGGTTTTAGTCAATGGAAGGCAACAGCAGGAGAGAGGTGTTGGAGGATGAGATGGGAGAATTTTCTTCCTCCCTGTGCCGTCATGGAGTTGACTCTGTCCCTCCACCAAAAGCCACAGGGCTTGTCAGCTAGTCCCACAGTGACAGCTGCTCTCTTTAGGCTCCAGGACCTGCTTTTCCTCTGCCCCTTCAGGTCAAAGGGCAGCTCCCCACGGGTCCTTCCAGGAGATGCTTTTCCATCCCTTATTCGTTTCCCTTAGCCTTGCCCACACTGTTGTAAAATAATGCCTTTGTTAAACTCTCCTCGGTTGCACCATTTAAATAACCATCTGGTCCCTGCCAGAACACTGACACTGTAAATCTCACAGACAACGCTTGAGTTTCTAAGCTTGGGAAGTGAGAAGAATGTGGTAGACCTGACTAAACTGAGGAATTTGGAAAGGCTAACAGGCTCGAAGATACCGATGTTGGACAAGGTAGAGTTTGCAGTGAGGGTGGGATATCCGAAGTGAGGATAGACACAAACATTTGGAACTATAGATGAGAAGTCAGGACGAGGAATTTAGGAACTGGAAGCCTGAAAATGGCAGCTGAGGCCCTGAGGGGGAATTAGGTGTTCAAGAGAAAGAGGGTACTGAGAAAAGAGATAAAAGCTAATCATGAATTATAATTCAGGATCTTGGAATTTAAATTGCGTTATGTTGCAGAAGTTAGGGCACAATTTTCTCGGCAGAAATGTGCCTCACTGAATTCTCATAACAACTCTGAAAGGGAAGACATGCTGTAACATGTCTACAGTTGTGTAACCAATAAGTAGGGGCGCGACACCCGCTCCAAAATCCAAATGCTTTCTGCTGCGTGGTGCTGCTCAGGCTGAGGCGGCTGCTTGTCGCCCTGTCTGGCTTCTTTCAAGACTGAACCACCTGGGCCCGGAAGTCCCAGACCACAGGCTGATACTGTCAGGAGCCACCTTTACTCTCCTCTGGGTCAGCAGGGATCCCCGCATACCCGATAACGTCAGGAAGAAACCTCCCCCATCCAGGCTTCCGAAGGCTCCTGACCGAACCAGTTCTCTCTGCTTTGCTCGGCCCTTTAAAATTCTGCGTTCTTCCGATTCCTGAAATCCTAGCTTTCTGGAGATCTTGTTTATCTGTTGTTTCTTTCATAATCCCTGCAATCTGGCTTCCAGATCCACCACTTCATTCAAAACCAGGCTTGCCAAGGACCCTTATAACCTCTTGATTGCCAAATCCAATGCACTTCTTATTTGAGCCCACTCCCCTCTCCTGCAAACCCTCTTTTCTCCTGGCTTCTTCGCCTCTGCTCCTCCCCAGCTGCCGTTTCCCTGGAGTCTCTCCTGGGCCCTCTTCACTTCTCACTCTGTGTATTTTGCCTGGCCCGTCTCATCCACTCCAGGGTCAACCCACAACTATCCCCAAATCTACATTGTTCATCCAAACAGTGGTCTAACTGCCTACTGGACCTCTCTACTTAGATGTCCCAAAGGTAGCTCAAACTCAAAATGCCCCAAACTAAACTTGATGTCTTGCCTCCTGCTTGCCTTCCATACCCGTTTGAAATGGGATCCTCTACTTTTATTCCTGACCTTGGTTACCCAAGCCAGAAATTTGGAGCTCATCCAAGCCTCTTCCCTTGCTCTATTCAGCCCTTTCCATCTGCCACCATTTCCCTAAACTCCCAGATTTGTCCCCATCTCCATCCTCATTGCCAGCTTTGGTTCAGGCCCTCCTGACTTGTTACCTGGATTCTGGCTTCCTAACCAATCTCTGTGCCTTCAGCCTTGCCCCCATGGTGCTTCCCATTTGTCAGCTTGAAAACCTTCAATGCGGCTGGGCGCAGTGGCTCACGCCTGTAATCCTAGCACTTTGGGAGACCGAGGCAGTGGGAGACTGAGGCAGGTGGATCACCCTGAAGCCAGCAGTTCAAGACCAGCCCAACCAACATGGTGAAACCCCATCTCTACTAAAAATACAAAAATTAGCCAGGCGTGGTGGCGCACACCTGTAACCCCAGCTACTTGGGAGCCTGAGGCAGGAGAATCACTTGAACTTGGGGAGTGGAGGTTGCAGTGAACTGAGATTATGCCACTGCACTCTAGCATGGGTGACAGAATGAGACCCTGTCTCAAAAACAAACAAACAAAACAAAAGCTTCAACGTTGCCCAATTACTCAGCCTCAGGCATGGCTTAAAGGCCTTCATGATGTACCCCTGTCCACCTGTTCCATCTCCTCCCCCACGCCTGTGTCATCACATGCTCCCCAGTGCCGTATGGTAAATCACAGTGCCCACAGTTCCTCACGCTGGCAGTGCTTCCTCACCCCTGTGCCGCTGCACCTGCTGTTTCCTTTTTCTAGAATACTTCTTGATCTCCTTCTGCCAAGCTCATCCCTATTCCTCCTGCAACACCCAGCTCAAAAGTGACTTCCAGGAAGCCTTCCAAATGTCCCTTCACTGGCAAAGGTGAGGCTCTTCCAGGCTGCCAATAGCATTCTCTGTAACATTTCTCCAGCTGCATTTTAGCTGCCTGTTTACCAGTCCACTGTTCCTAAAAGACTATAGGCCACTTGAAAAAGGAATTGTTTATTCATCTTGAATTCCTAGTGCCTGGTACAGGGTCTGGGACATACAAAATGCCTGACAAATGTTTGTTGAATGAATGATTTAATTAACATGATGAATGAGAAAATAATCAACTTTGTCTTTTAGCATTTGGATCCCCTGGTTTTTGTCCATGCTGCTGGGTTTCTGAAGCACAGCCCTTCCTAAACCTTGCTTGTGCCTACATCAGAACTTCTGACCTTATCCCTTGTTGATGAGCCGATGACCTCAACTACATCTTCAACGTCAGCGTATTTCTGGTTCTCCCAGCCTTACCTTTCACCCCATTGCTACACCCCACTTCCCATGATCCTGGCACTGACAACAAGACTGCTGTGGTGATGATGTAAATTAATGGTTTGATTCAATGCAGCAACTAGCAAGGATGTGAAAGTAAAAGATTTTGATCTGAAAAACATTGCTTCAAGGTTGATTTTATGAGTATTCAAAATCATATTTAATTTCCACGCAATGGCAATTTTTATAACCTGAATCCACCAGTACCCATCAACTGTGGACAGGCCCACCCTTTATAACTGATTACAGGTTCTCCTCTTGAAACTCCCATGGTGTCAGATTAATTATGAGTAACTGGCAAGGAGTAACAGCCATAAGTAATAGATCCCCTGAGAAGGAAAGAGGGCTAAATAGAGAGAGAAACAGAATGCTAAGCTCTTTTAGCCCCCATAAACAAAGATGGTTTAATCTTTAGCAAAACATTTCCACTCCTGCCACTGTAGAGAAAACATGGCACTATAAAGTTATTTGTCTTTATCCAAGCCAAATTCTCTAATCAAGATTTTAAAAACAGGATAAAATTCATTACCAGCTTCTTGTCTTGCAAATGATAAGGAGACTCCTGTTTTATTCTTTTGGAAAATTCTTGTACCTGCAGTGAAAAAATTACAGTCTCTCATTAATGGCATGGTGTCTCATATATGAATTTGGTTACTGATATTGTTTATAACAAGCTTTAAAAGTATTACTTTAGTCTTCAGTTGATCAGTCTGTTCTTTTAACTTCTGACACATCCGTTTCCCTTGGGATATCTTCTGAAATATGTAAGAAGAGCTTGAGGAAGTTCCTTTCTGAGAGGTTGGTGACAACTTAGAGAGACTTGCCTCAGATTCTATTCCTATACAAGAAAGAATACATTTGGGCTACCATTCATCTCAGCTTATCACAGTTTTATTAAGTACTGAAAACAGAAAGTTGTTGCAGTCACCACAACTTACTATTTAAAAAAATTTTTTTTTTCAAAATATATATCTAGGCCAGGCACAGTGGCTCACACCTGTAATCCCAGCACTTTGGGAGGCCAAGGCAGGGGGATCACTTGAAGCCAGGAGTTCAAGACCACCCTCGGCAACAAAGTGAGACCCCAACTCTACAAAAAAAAAAAAAATTATCTCAGTGTGGTGGCATGCACCTGTAATCCCAGCTACTCGGGAGGATGAGGTGGGAGGATCATTTGAGCCCAAGAGGTCGAGGCTGCAGTGAGCCAAGATTGTGCCGCTGTACTCCAGCCTGGGCGACAGAGTGAGACCCTGTCTCAAAAAGACAAAAAACAAAAAACACAAAATACATATATACATATGTATACATATGTGTGTATATATATGTATACATATGTGTGTATATATGTATACATATGTGTGTATATATGTATACATATGTGTTTGTATATATATGTATATATGTGTGTGTGTATATATATATACAGATATCTCTCTCTCTCTCTCTCTCAAAGAAGTTTTAAAACATTAGTACCTGTGAGAAGTTCTTGGTGGATATGTACTGTGGGCTCCATCTGCACAATTAAAGGGTAAGAAAACATTACTGTCGATATTGATCAATGACACCACTATTCAGAATGACCCAACATGTTCTGTCATCGTAGAGGCAGCCCAGGTTTGTAGTGAAGAGCTGGGACCATGATGCCAAGGTTGAATTCCACTCTGACACTTACTTGCTGGGCAACCCAAGTAGTTGTCTCATCACTTATACGCCTGCAATTCCTTGGCAGGAAAATGGGGATATTAAGTGAACCTACCTCAGGTGGTTGTTATGAGGATGAAATGTTAAATATCTACCATAGTATCAGGCAGGTGGCAAGCATTTAACAATACATGTTATTTGTTATCACCATTGTGTTTGATACTAGTATGTGAAATGCTGAACTGTTTCTCCTAAAACTAGACCATAAGCTTCGTAAGGGTAGGGACCATTGCTAGTCTTGTCACCAGCTCTGTTGCTGGTGCTCTCACTAACACAAAACACATGGTAGCCACACTCTAGAGAATAACAGAGGATGTATTAAGTTCCAAACTGTGTGTCAAGACAGTGATGGTTTTCTGCCCACCACAGGCTAATTGAACAGTTTAAATTCCAGCGTGATTCACCTTGGGGGGTCTTCCCTTTGTTCCCAACAGATAAAGCTCAGAAATATGCTAGTGCCAGACAGTTGGTCAAAATAGACTATGGTCTTTCTAGATATCCTAACTGTATGATGGATATGAAACCTGCAGGGTCCAATTCTCCAATCTGAATTGACAGGACTGGAAAAAATCAGATACCTGACCTTGAACCCGCATACCAGAGGGAGATGAGACTGATATCCATCTGCTCCTGCTAACCACAGGGCACTGAGAACTGGACACAACGAGGATGTTCTCCTGCAAGCAGAACAAGGAACCCCGACACTTCCCAATACCACGGGGGTGCAGGTTTCTGTCAGACTTAGAGAGCATCCCAGTCATGGCCAGGTGGGCTGTTGGCTCAGGTTTGGATGCTCAAACTCCCCAAAGCATTCAGTTGAAAGAGAGGGGAGCTGAAGCATGAAAATGGAAATGGAAATTTAAAAAAGAAAAGAGAAAAATTACTTCCAAGGTTAGGTTATAGAAAAAAAGAGAGAGAGAATGGAAATGGAAACAGGCAGTGTAGTTCAGTCCAGGACACTTTCATATAAGGCTCAAAAGACAGATCATGCACTGTAGGAAAAGTGCCAGAGAACTAAAATGTTTATTTTGATAGTTAATATGGATTTACCTTACTATTGGGCCTCAATAGTCAATGAGATCCTGAGCCTCAGCATGTTGGGAAGTTGATGGGGGAGTGTGAGAAGATGGGGTAAGGGAAAGGGGGAAATAGCATAAATTAAGCATTAACAAAGTTTTGTACCAAATGATTACCAAGATAACAAGCTTGAAATCCATTACTAACGATCTTAATTCCATTCAACTTAGCATTAAGAACTAAGGGCATAATGTACATAAGACACGAGGCCCAGCCTCGTGTCTTTTTTGCAATGGAAAGGCAAAGATAAGGTTGCTGCCCTCCAGAGCCTTAGAATCTAGTGAAGGAAGCAGATGCTTCTGCTATTATGATCCAAAGCAGGCTGAGATACACACTCTGATGGAAGGACTAAACAAACAAGTGTGGAAAAGATTGTGACTTGGGAGACCTGAAAAGTTATGTGGCCCAAGGGAGAATTGAAGGAGGCCATGAAAACAAGCAGGTCTTTGGTAAGTCCAGATGGGATGTGCCATGCAAGGCAGGAAGTCAGAGAGCTCAGGGCCTGGGAAGAGGTTCTGGACCAGCCAGGCAACTGCAGATGACTCCTGAAGGAGGGCAGCTAAGTTTAAGTGAGGAGAGCCAAATTCTGGCTTGCGGAATTTGGATTTTATTCTCTTATATGTGTTTGTTAGCATGGCCCCTGATGCTTCTCATGAGGACCCTGAGAGTCTGAGTGGCCACGTCACTCACCCAGGGTGACCCAGGGTGCTGAATGAAACCTTGGAACCAGAACCAAGCTCTATTCACCCTCCAAAAACCCACACTGAAAGAGACGAGCAGTGATCCCAATTAATGTATTTACAGGACACCGTTTCATTTACCTGGATTTGTTGTGAAGGTTCAGTGATTTCCCCTTTCTGCTCTTGATGTTGTTTTTCAACACGGTTTGACTCAGGCGTGGTTTCTAAAATATCTTGCACAACCGCGGGTTTCTCTCTCAACTTAGAAGAAAAGCTGGCTTGTTTAGCTATTGCAAGTGGTTTATTAATTATGTTGTTTTTAGGATTTTTCACTTCGGGAGCAATCTTAGAGAAATCAGGGAGCTGGTAATGAACTTGACCTTGGCCATATTTGAACCTGTTGCCCGAACTTGCTTTTTCAGTATGCTGTTTCTGGGGTGCTTGCCCTTGATAACTGTTTTGTTTATCACCTGGATCTTTGGTTTTAGTTAGAATATTTACATTTTCTTGATGGCTGCTATCTCCAGCAGCCACTGTCTCTTCTAAATCAGAGGTATTTTCTCCTGTCATGGTGGGAGAACCAGGTTTATTGCTGTTTTCACCATCCCTTTTGGGGTTGAGTTGGTCAGTGAGTTCTGGGGTTTGTTCTTTTGGCCAAGAATTCTTATTACAACATGAAATAATACTTTTAATAATAGCTTCCTCTTCAAAACTGTCGGCATTTGAGATCTCTGGGAGGGTTTCGCAATCAATGCCTTGACCTCGTAAGAATGGCTCTTTGAAAAGATGATGAAGTAAAATATCAGAAATGCTTGACTTAGAAGCATCTCCTTCATTTGCTGGAATATGAAGAGCTGCAGTGCATTGTTTCTCTTTCTCATCTTTTTTGTTGGCAGCATTTTCAGTAGTTTTACCCAGGGGCATGGTCATAGCTGTATTTCCACAAGTCTCATTATGCATAGCCTTCTCTTGAGGGTCATCTGCTATGAAAATAATTTGACTTGAGACTTCAAAGGCATCATTTTTTGAGGTAAAACTGTAATCATTGCATATCTTAATCGGAGAGAGGTCCCCATCATAAGGCAAATCCTCCTGCTTATAAGTCGTGTCTTCTGAAAAGTCAGCCTCATCCATGTGTGTGCAGCCCGATCTCTCTCGTCCTCTGTCGCCTGAGCTGGCTGCTGTCAGTTGTAACAATAGCTCTGGTTCTCCCTGACTGTCTTCACTGTGCGCTATTCTGTGTGAAATGAGAACAGCCTCATTGTTAAATATATTGGAATAATGTATACAACTATGCCAGAACAAAGTGGATGTTTTTTAATTAGAAAAATTCAGTTACAAACAGGAAGGCAGAAAGCTCAGCCACAAGCTGACCCATCCTCAATCCACACTATCTTAACACAATCAGTAGTATCAAAGCAAGGAATGGGAGAAAAAAAAAAAAAGGAGAGTGTTACATTTTTCATCTATTAAATTTTGAGAGAGACACGAGTCTAATTAATGGCCAAATATTTATCAACCTCCATTAGGAGATAGTATTTGGAGTTTATTCTCCCAAAGTAGGAACTTGGGATGCAAGTAAAGGATTGATTTTTTTTTTTAGTTAAAAGAACCAGAGCCACGCCTTGTTCACATGTCACTAACAGTCTTCTAAGCCGTATGGCGCTGGAAGCCGGCCTAGCTCACATGTAACACCCATCTTCTCCATTCTGGTGCTTTTTCACCTGTCCCTCTAGACCTTCTGGTCCCCTTCTGACTTTCCCTTGCGTGTCTGAGAAGGGCAGAGAAGGACTTACAGAAATATGACCAAAGGGTCAGGGGTGGTGCCTCACACCTGTAATCCCAGCGCTTTGGGAGGCCGAGGCAAGCGGATCACCTGAGGTCAGGAGTTCAAGACCAGCCTGGCTACCATGGCGAAACCCCGTCTGTACTAAAAATACAAAAAGTTAGTTGGGTGTAGTGGCGCACACCTGTAGTCCCAGCTACTCGGGAGGCTGAGGCAGGAGAATTGCTTGAATCTGGGAGGCAGAGGTTGCAGTGAGCCAAGATCAAGCCACTGCACTCCAGCCTGGGTGACAGAGAGAGACTCTGTCTCAAAAAAAAGAAAAAAAAAAAAAAAAAAAAGAAATGTGACCAAGGGACAAATAGGCTTTCAGACACCTGGAGGCCAGTCTGCAGCCAAATGTCCCTTTTCTAATTTGGACTCAGGCAGGAACCTAGTCAGAGAGGCTGCCTTCCCTGAACCCCTGCCAGCCACCACAGCCCACGCGGCAGTCTGGCGGTACCAGAGTCTTTGGGGATATTCCTGAAAATGGCTGGAGTAAAACCAGCTGCCATTTGGTATGAGTCCTATTTTCTCTTCTTTAAACAAAATTCAAAGCACCCATTCATATATCTCTTCCTGATTTGTGAACTTTTGGGATGATTCCTCAGAAATAGTAAAATTATCTCAAGTTTTAGGTGGAGTAACTGAGGTTCCCTCTCCCCTGGGGCACCAGCCCAGGGTGACCACAGCCGCTGGCAGCCTCCCTTGCCCATACAATGATTAGGTTGGGTGAGCAGATCTCTGAGGTTCTCCCTCCAACCAAATTTTTATGAGTCTATAAACTGGTGATTTATTAGGTAACCTCAAAAGCTAAAATCATATGTTTGACCAAAATAAATTTTTTTTGAACTAAGTCGTCCAAGAAAAAAAGGAGTACAAACTAAATGTGGTAGAAACATCTGCGAGACATTGTACAAAAATCTTAATTTATAGACACATGCCAATGTTAGAGAATCCAAATTAAACAGATGCTCTGTTTAGACAGGTGGAGAGAAAGGAGAATATCACTGCAGGATTATTTAAAATCATTTAAAGAGGGTAATATTTAGTATAAAGTGAGGCACATCTTCATGAAAAGAATTACAGGCTACTCTAACCCAAGTTGAAGAACAAGGGAAAAGGCTTCCCAAGAAAGTGAAAGGCACAGTGGGAAAGCAGAAGCAGAGAGGCATGGATGTGAATTCTCTGGCTTCTCTACTTTCTAGCTGTGTGTCATCTGGCAAGTTATTTAACTCTTGTGAGTCTCGGTTGGTTGCCTTTTCTGAGAAATAGGACTAGCAATACCTGAGATAAGGCACGTAAAGTACTCGGCATAGGGCTTGGCACAGAGTGAGAATTCCATACATTGTTGTTGAAAAATGAAAACACAAAACCAGTCTCAGTATTGGAATACTGAAGAATGCCCAGGTCCAGGGGTGAGGCACTCCTTATCTGTGGGGATATTTAAAGGATAAAGGAAGGAATTGCATATGTAAAACATAATCTCGGCCAAGAAAGGTGGCTCATGCCTGTAATCCCAGCACTTTGGATGGCCGAGGCAGGTGGATCACAAGGTCAAGAGATCGAGACCATCCTGGCCAACATGGCGAAACCCTGTCTCTACTAAAAATACAAAAAATTAGCTGGGCGTGGTGGTGCACACCTGTAGTCCCAGATACTCAGGCTGAGGCAGGAGAATCACTTGAACCCAGGAGGCGGAGGTTGCAGTGAGCCAAGATCACACCACTGTACTCCAGCCTGGTGACAGAGTGAGACTCCATCTCAAAAAAAAAGACATAGTCTCTACAAGAACGTTAAGACAATTTTAAAACTCAACCTGTAAATAAATATATTTGAAGGTAAAAAAAAATCAGGCCGGGTGAGGTGGCTCACGCCTGTAATCTCAGCACTTTGGGAGGCCGAGGCAGGTGGATCACTTGAGCTCAGTAGTTCGAGACCAGCCTGGTCAATGTGGCGAAACTCGTTTCTACTAAAAATACAAAAATTAGTCAGGCATGGTGGTGCACCCCTATAGTCCCAGCTACTCAGGAGGCTGAGGCAGGAGAATCACTTGAACCCGGCAGGCAGAGGTTGCAGTGAGCCGAGATCATGCCACTGCACTCCAGCCTGCGTGACAGCAAGACTCTGTCTCAAAAATATTAAAATAATAATAATAATAATAAATCACTAAGCAATTTTAAACAAAATTTTGTCTAATGTTTTAGAACAAAAAAAAAACAAAGGGAGTATCTTTTTCTTTTTTTGAGACAAGGTCTCACTCTATCATCCAGGCTGGAGTGCAGTGACACCACCATGGCTCACTGTAGCCTCAACCTCCCAGGCTCAATTGATCTTCCTCCCTTAGCCTCCTGAGTAGCTGGGACTACAGGCACATACCACCACACCTGATTAATTTTTAATTTTTTTTTGTAGAGATGGAGTTTCACCATGTTGTTCAGGATGGTCTTGAACTCCTGGGCTCAAGTAATCCACCTGCCTCAGCCTCCCAAAGTGCTGGGATTACAGGCACAAGCCACTGTGCCCAGCCTGAGAGTATGTTTAAATGCCTACAGAGAGAATGGAGGAAGAAAACAAATTCTAGTTTTGCAATACTTTTAATGACCCAAGCAACAGCCCCAAAGTTATCCTCATGCTTTCTTTACATTTTCAGGAGCTCATTGCCAAACTCCATAGCCTTCTTGTATAGAAAGGAAAGACACTTTGTTGGCCAAATTCCCACTTTTAAAGTATAATTCCATTAAAACTGATACAATTTGAATTTTGCTCTGGCTCTTAAGAAAAAGAAAAAAAAGGCCAGGTCCAGTGGCTCATGACTGTAGTCTCAGCACTTTGGGAGGCCAAAACAGAAGGATTGCTTGAGGACAGGAGTTTGAGAACGGCTTGGGCAACAAAGCAAGACCCTGTCTCTACATAAAAAAAAAAAAAAAATTAAAAATTAGCCAGGAGTGTTGGTACGTGCCTATAGTCCCAGCAACTTGGGAGGCTGAGATGGAGGATCAATTGAGCCCAGGAGGTCAAGGCTGCAGTGAGCAGAGATCACACCACTGCACTCCAGCCTGGGTGACAGAGTAAGACCCTGTCTCTCTGTCTCTGTCTGTCTGTCTGTCTGTCTCTCTCTCTCTCTCTCTCTCACACACACACACACACACACAGAGAGAGAGAGAGAGAGAGAGAGAGAGAAAGGAAAAGAAAGAGTGAGCTACCATCAAGATAAACCAGAAGCCTGAGGAACACTCTCGTTACATACAGGAAAACAGCTTCTGTTGTTGTTATTATTTGTGTGTGTGCATGCAAAATATCAAGAGGATTTTTCTGGAAAAGGACAGTCCATACCCTTAGCATTGTAATGAGCTTGTTTCAGATAGCTTGAGGAACTGGAGCATCTTCCCATGTCAACACTTGAAATCCAAAGGCACACCCAAAGAGGTTCCGGTCAGAATCCAACAGAACCTTTCTGTAGAATCCAATTTGATTTTCTGAAGTCAGGTGACTACATTTGGGGCCACGCCTGCTTATGCAGCTATCCTGGCCATTATGTGCTCAGCAATACCTCACAAGTCACTCTGAGATGAACACTTTGAGCAGACAGGGCCAGGACATCATAGTGACCCAGGCTGTGAAAACACTTCAGGCCAGTCCCTGAGTAGGAATGAACAACAAGGTAGTCACCATGCTGACAGCTATTCCCTGTGTGATTTACTTTATCATGAAGTCAAAATTTGATGCTGAAGTGCTAGCCTAAGCTCACTAACCTGCCAACTTAGAGAAGAAGGTAACCATGGCTAGGATGACTGGGAATCTGATGGACTCAATTAAGAATTTCTACAGATGGGAAAACCAAACTCCTTGCTGGCAAGAGGCCAAAGGTGGTCTGCAAATTGTTGTTTCTGGCTGGTAGGTGACAATTCTTCTATTTACTAAGCCCATTTTGTGATAACACAGTTTTCCATATTGACGGGATTGTTTTAATCACCAAAGGAAAACCGTGGGGCCATGTTCCTGTGACAATCTCTTTATCTCATTCCCAACACCCTCTGTTCTGTGTTTAAACCTCTACAAACCAGGCAAACTGGGGACGATGTGTAGGACCCAGACATGGAGGAGAAAGCAGGCATTGTTTCTACTCACCCTGCTCTGCCCCTCCACTAAAGTACCAGTTAGCACAGCCACATAACACTCACAAGTCCTACACTTCTAAGATCAGCCCTACTGACTTTGTCATGGTAAGAGTTGGCTGTTGGAGGCAATGATTCAACAACCTGAATTCTGATTATTCCTTTCTGTATCTGTCATTTAGAATGTGAATAGTGTACAGCTAAAAGCTTTAAGTACATTATCCATCAATAATTTGTGCTGCACAGAGCAATATGCTGCTCTGTCTTCAAACAACACAATGCTACAGTCAACAGAAAGAGGCAAAACCATGGTAATATGGCAATTGCAATAGAAACTCACCAACAACTTGGAGGCTCTGGATATCACAGGGTGAACAAGTTGAATGGCCTTGCGACACAGACAAGCAATCCTTTAACTCTAAATCGTCTTTTTTTCAACAGTTGGAAGTTGACTGCAGTTGAATAATAGAACAAAAATGGAGCTTCAAAATCATGGCGTGCCTGCTTCTTCTGGATTCTTTTAACTGCAAGAAATCAGCTTTGAAGACCGCATAGGGAACTTCTGATGTGATACAAACTTTTGTCTTTTTTTTTTTTGTCTTTTAAGAGCATTCAAAAACACTTGGTCTGGCTGTTTCAATTTTCTCTTTCTCTCCTTCTATTCCTAGCTCGAGAATTCTATTTACATATGAAAGAAAATAGGAGATGGCTCAGAATAATATGTCCAAAGCCACGCCCAGGGGTCAGGGATTCATGAATTTTGTATCCAGTGTATG
Source organism: Theropithecus gelada (assembly GCF_003255815.1). Taxonomy (NCBI): domain Eukaryota; kingdom Metazoa; phylum Chordata; class Mammalia; order Primates; family Cercopithecidae; genus Theropithecus; species Theropithecus gelada. The sequence goes on from NC_037668.1 coordinate 1,038,575, forward strand.
GTGTTTCTAGATTAAAATATTTTCAAAGGTAAGGTGATATAGGCTCCTTCTGTAATGACTGCATTTGATTACGCTCTGGTAATTCTATCAGCTAACTTTATCTCAGAAATGTGGGGTACCCACAATGCAGTGCCTCAGCTGTAACCATATACCATTCAGTGAGGCCGTCTGGCTTCACCCTGTCATTGTGGGTGGCAGAAGGGAGACACTGTGATGGGCAACAAGTCAATCCAATACTCCTACAAGAGCCAGATGGATGTATTATTTATAGTCAGTTTCAGTGACGTCATCCTTTTGGGAGTGCGCATGAGTTTGATGACCAGCTGTTACAAATTTGTTATCCCGAAACGATTTTAGAAGGTGGGGGGAAGGGAGAAAAGCCTTTTAAAAGTATGAGTAAAGCAATATTTGGAGAAACTTCCTGCCCGTGTTTTACCAGAAAACTTTACTGGTTTTCCTCGGGCTTTGATGAGGTTAGCACCGTCTTTTTATCCAATTTTCCCATTGACGTAGCCTAGTTTGTGCTGTAAACCGCGGACCTTTGCTGTGCTTTGGAAACATTTAGAAAACTCTTACCAATTGATTTGCTGAAAATAATTCCAGTGATAAACTTTAAAACACACTGATTTAAAGAAGTATAATTTCTTTTTCTTTTTCTTTTTTTGAGACGGAGTCTCACTCTGTCGCCAGGCTGGAGTACAGTGTCGCAACCTGGGCTCACTGCAACCTCCGCCTCCCGGGTTCAAGTGATTCTCCTGCCTCAGCCTCCCGAGTAGCTGGAACTACAGGCACGCGCCACCAAGCCCAGCTAATTTTTGTATTTTTAGTAGAGACAGGGTTTCGCCATGTTGGCCAGGATGGTCTTGATCTCTTGACCTCATAACCCGCCTGCCTTGGCCTCCCAAAGTGCTGGCATTACAGGCGTGAGCCACCATGCCCAGCCAAAGAAGTATAATTTTTAAATTTTATTTATTTATTTATTTTTTAAAGATCTGAGTCTTGTTGTGTCACCCAGGCTGGAGTGCAGTGGCATGATTATGGCTCACTGCAGTCTCTACCTCCTGGGCTCAAGCAATCCTCCCGTCTCAGCCTCCTGAGTAGCTGGGACCACAGGCACATACCACTACACCTGGCTAATTTTTTTTTCTTTTTTGTAGAGACAGGGTCATGCTATGTTGCCCAGGCTCATCTTAAACTACTGGGTTCAAGCGATCCTCCTCCTCGGCCTCCCAAAGTGATGTGATTACAGGCATGAGCCACCATACCCAGCCTCGAATAAGTATAATTTGTTTTTCATCTTGTCCCTGAAACTTCTCTGCCCTTCCCTAAACTTTCAAACTTAAGTTTTGCCACCTCTGCCTGGAGATAAGAACAGCCAGAATATTTTATGAAAACCCTTCCTCCCTTAACCAAAGACTTATGCTTCTCTCCTCTGCCCTCCTCCCCCTGCCTAAAGGAAGAACACTGACTTGTAATTATATATTTTTTTAAATAATGAATACAAGGTTAAATATATTGCACATGATACCTAATCTATGCTCCTCAAAATGATTTCGAAAAGTTATGATTTGGATTAAGTTTATTTTTATATTAGAAGAAATATCTATAGGATGAATCTCAAAACCTGTGGTAGGATTACAGGTAACTTTTATTTTCTCATTAGAACTGTTCCTTCATTTATTAAACAAATATTTATTGAGTGTACCTGTTGGGCATACAGTACCACGCTAGGTCCTGGAATCAAAAGGAAATATAGAGAACAGTTAGGTGTGTGGACTTCGGTGCCAGAGTGAGTTTGTAGTTAGGCTCTGCTACTCATTAGTTGTGCTATCTTAGAGAAGTTACTTCTCTATTCCTTAGTTCGTTCATCTGTAAAATGGGGGTATTAATAGCACTACCACATAGGGTTGTTGTGAAGAGTATGTGAGTTGCTGTTTAAAGCAACATTTACATAGCACAATGCACCTGATGCTATTCTAATCACTTTCCAAATATTCATTAACCGAGTGCAAAGGATTTAGCACATTGTATATTATTATAAATGGTGATAAGTGCTATGAATGATAGGAGGAGACTTCTGGAAGAAAGAATATAAGAAAGAATATAAACCTTTCTTGAGAACGGATAGGCAGGGAAGGGCTCTCCAAGGCCATGCATTTCAAGCTGGAGCCTGAAGGACACAAACCAACCACGCAGAGAGTTGGGGCAGAGCGTTCTGGGCTGAGGGGACATGTGTGCAAAGACCTGAGGATGGAAAATAACATTGTTTATTGGGAAAGCTGAAAGGAACTAGCATGGTGGTGGCAGAGATGAAATAAGTTGATGTGTTCAAGACATAAGACGTTTTTGAGTAACAATCAACAAAACCTGGCAATGTGCTTGTGAAGGCAGGGGAGAATTTAATCAGGACCCCTTGTCATGCTTTCTTGTATTTTTCCAAGTATTTTAGAATAAAGATCACTCAAATCAATAATAAAAAAAAAGACCCCAAAGAACAAAAGACATGAATTAAGAGAAAAAAAGATATACAAATATACATGGTGCTTAAACATATGAAAAGATGATTACCTTTGTTAGAGCATGTTCTATGTTTTAAACATATTTGTAGGCCGGGTGTGGTGGCTTATGCCTATAATCCCAGCACTTTGGGAGGCTAAGGTGGGAGGATCCTTTGAGGCCAGGAGTTCAAGACCAGCCTGGCCAACATGATGAGACCCCGTCTCTACTAAAAAATGCAAAAACTAGCTGGGCATGGTGACGTGTGCCTGTAATCCCAACTATTCGGGAGGCTGAGGCACGAGAATCACTTAAACCTATTTATTTATTTATGTATTTATGAGACAGGGTTTTCCTCTGTCGCCCAGGCTGGAGTACAGTGCCATCATTGTAGCTCACTGCAGCTTCAACCTCCAGTGCTCAAGCGATCCTCCTGCCTCAACCTCCCAAATAGCTGGGACTACAGGTTCCTGCCACAGCACCCAGCTAATTTTTTTTTAAATTTTTTGTAGAGGTGGGGTCTCACTTTGTTTGCCAAGCTGGCCTTGACCTCCTGCGCTCAAGCAATCCTCCTGCCTCAGCCTCCCAAAGTGCTGGAATTACAGGCATGAGCCACCGCACCCAGCCTATGCCTACTTTAGCTTTAATGCATGCATAAGGTTTAGAACAGTGCCTGACACATAATGTCTTGATACATGCTAGCTTTAAAAACTTATTAACCATTATGTAAAATACCTCTGTCAGTATTTCACAATTTTAGCTTTTTTGTATGTTTTTATATGAGATGAGAATTTGAAATGTAAATCTGTTATAAGTTGTGGCATGGTAGAAAAACAATAGCTATCAATACTTCCCTAACCCTTTCTTGTAAAAAGCACAAAGCTCTTTGCATAGTCATAAGTTAGAGCCCCCAGCACAATTATGAAGTAAATATTACCTGATCCAATGCTGCAATGCCAATTTTTACTAGACAGTATTAAGATACCAGAAGTGACAACCATATGAAAGGTAAATAATCAACGTTTAGCCTTTTATGATAGGCTTGTGTAGGCTTCATAAGCGTTAATTAACTAAAACTCACAACACTTAGGTGAGGTATTTCTTTACCCTCTCAAGCAGTGTCATTATCTCAGAGAAGGAAACTAGGTACAAGGTTAAACAACTTAGGACAGGAAACAATTATCTGCTCAAAAATAACAGCGCTTTGCCTCTAAATAACACTTTTCGACCAACAGTATCCAGTCACATTGCAAACTCTAATTAAACACTCTCAGGGACTTAAGTATCTCTAACCTTGTGGAACAGATTGAAGGAGAGGAGGCAGTTTAGCTAAAATTATACAGCAGGCCACTAGCAGCCAGGATTTAATCCCTTGGAATCAGGTGTGAGGTGGGATTAAAAGCCGACTGTGTGGTAGGTGCTTTGTGTATATCTCTTCAGTCCTTTTCACAGCCCCCAAAGTAAGTATCATTGCTTCTTTAAGATGAGGACTGAGGACACGGTGGTTCATGCCTGTAATTCTAGCTCTTTGGGAGGACAAGGCGGGCAGATCACTTAAGGACAAAAGTTTGAGACCAGCCTGGCCAACGTGGTGAAACCCTGTCTCTACTAAAAATACAAAAAAAAAAAAAAAATTAAGCTGGACATGGGGCGTGGTGGCATGCAGCTGTCATCCTAGCTGCTCGGGAGGCTGAGGCACAAGAATCACTTGAGCCTAGGAGGCAGCGGTTGCAGTGAGCTGAGAGCGTGCCACTGCACTCCAGCCTGGGTGACAGAGTGAGACCCGGACTCAAAAAAAAAAAAAAAGATAACTGAGCTCAGAGGAACAGAGCTAGGATAGGTCATCCAAAGCCAACGTGCTTCTGCTCCCGTAAGACCGCATGTCACAAACAGGAAGAAGAAATAGAAGCAGTCAGACTCATCAGTGTTGTTGTTGTTGTTTTAATAAGATTGGTTATTGTTTTAGTTTCATATTGCTTCTATAACAAATTGTTAAGGAACAAAATTTCAACAAATTGATTTCAAAGATCTTATTGGCTTTTATTGGCACTTCATGAATCAGACAGCATACCATCTATGAAATAGAAAGGCTCTTCAATGAGCTAAGCAGAGAGGCTGGGCTTTACAGGCAGAAAAGGCTAAAGTAAGCAGAAATAAGGAACAAGGACCCATAAGCAGATTGATTGTTTCAAAGTGACTTCAAGCAGAGGGGATTTCCTTATCATGCCTGATCAAGTTGACTGGGCCCCATTAGGTTGGTTGCTATGAATTTCCTGTTTTTTTAGGAAACTGACCCATTTCTAAGTTCAGTTTGGTTATGTGGCCCCGAGCACGAGTGACTCCATTCTTATTGGGTCTGGTCTGTTGGGGCCTAGTGCAGGAGCTCAGTCAACCAATGACCTCTCATAAATTTTATTTCACAAAGTTAGCACAAATGTAGTGTAAAACTACACAAGTTGATTAAGTTCTGGAGGTCAACGTCTGAAAATAATTTCACTGCACTGAAATAAAGGTGTAGGCAGGGCTGCATTCCTTCTGGAGGCTTGACAGGAGAATCAACTTTCTTGCCTTTTCCAGCTTCTAGAGACCATTTGTAGTCCTTGACCCATGGCCCCTTCCTTCATCTTCAAAAGCAACATCACAACATATTCAAATCTCCTCTGACAGTGACACTCCTGCCTCAGTCTTTCACTTACAAGGACCCTTGTGATTACACTGGGCTCACCCGGATAATCTAGGATAATCATCTCAAGACCCTTAATTTAATTGCATCTGCAAAATCCCTTTGACATGTAAGGAAACACATTTGCAGATTCCAAGGATTAATACTTGGACATCTTTTGGGGCCATTGTTTTGCTTACCATAGTACTCTTTTGGAGGATTCTTAGAAAACTAGGATCTATGCCTCATCATTTCATCCCCAAGTAGCATTTATTGTATCTCCAGAGGGTACTACTACCCCAAAGCCCCTCTTGATGTGAAGCTTTTTTATCCTGTAGAACAATTGTAATTTATTGAGATACAGCAGGAGGGCATACCTCAAAATTGGAAAGCTAAAAAAAAATTAAAAATTATACCTTTGATACATGCAACTGTAATACATGGATGAATTTCAAAATACAGTTACATGTCACCTAACAACAGATATACATTCTGAGAAATGCATCATAGAGTGTACTTACACAAACTAGATGGTGTGGCCTACTACACACCTAGGCTATATTGTATAGCCTATTGCTTTTAGACTACAAACCCATAGAGCATGTTACCATACCAAATGATGTAGGCAACTGTAACGCAATAGTAAGTATTTGTGTATCTAAACATAGAAAAGTTTCAGTAAAAATATGGTAATATAATCTTACGGGACCACTGTCATAGATATAGTCTGTCATTGACCAAAATGCTATTATGTGGTGCATGACTGTAATTTAGCTATTTGAAAGAAGCCAGGTTACACACACACACACACACACACACACACAGGGTATATATTGTATAATTCCATTTATATAAAATTGTGAAAAATGCAAAGTGATGTATAATAATAGAAAGTAGATCAGTGGTTGCCTGAGTTGGGTGTAGGTTGAGAAGGGAGATGGGGTGACCAAGAGACATGAGAAAATTTTTAGAAGTGATAGATATGTTGATTGTGGTGACTTTTTTTCAGAACTTCACAAATCGTGCCCTTTAAATATGTCCTGTTGATTGTATGTCAGCCATAGCTCAAGAAAGTTGTTAAAAATAATACGTTATCCCAGTGTTTTGGGAGGCTGAGGCGGTCAGGAGTTTGAGACCAGCCTGGCCAACACGGTGAAACCCTATCTCTACTAAAAATACAAAAATTAGCTGGGCATGGTGGTGCACACCTGTAGTCCCAGATTCTTGGGAGGCTGAGGTGGGAGGATCGCTTGAATCCAGGAGGCAGAGGTTGCAGTGAGCTGAGATCACGCCACTGCACTCCACCCTGGGTGACAGAGCCAGACCCTGTCTCAAAATAATAGTAGTAATAATAATAATAATACATGAGCAGGCCTTGGTGGCTCACACCTGTAATCCCAGCACTTTGGGAGTCTGAGGGTGGAGGATCATTTGAAGCTTGGAGTTTAAAACCAATATAGTAAGACCCTGTCTTTAAAACACACACACACACACACACACACACACACACACACACACACACACACCAGCTGGGCATGGTGACAGAAGCTCACAAGCTTGTAGTCCTAGCTACTCAGGAGGCTGAGGCAGAAGGGATCACTTGAGCCCAGGAGTTGGAGGCTGCAGTGAGCTATGATCACGCCACTGCCCTGTAGCCTGGGTACAGAGGGAGACCCTGTCTCAAAAATATAATAATACATGAAAAGAGACTTTAAAATCCTCCAAAGCACACAGGAACTTCATAAAATGAGATCATAGAGCCAGGGAGAAACTTGTATCACACAGCAGTAACCTTATCTATAAAGCTCTTCAGAAAATGTTTAATGACCTCATTCACATGTTATCATTTTAGGATGATTGCAGGTTTGCAAGTGTAACACATTTAGCAGTTTGTTTTGCATACTGTCTAAGTTCCACATGGCCTCTGAGGCCCTTTGTGAACTGTGGCAGCTTACCTCTCCAACCTGTCTTCCTACCACACCTTGCCTTGAAATTCATGCTTCAACAATCCTAAGCTATTTATAACTCCCCAAGCTCACCTGGTGTTTTATGTCCCCGTCTTTGAAGAAGACATGCCTGGAATGCCCTTCCTCTCTGGCCTCTTTGGCCAGGAGAGGTCATCCCTTCGTCTTTTGTCAATTCATGCCCTGTACAAGGTTCCCCGGTTACACTTTCTCCACTATCTTGTAATTAATTGTTTCATATCTGTCCTGTCACTAGCCTATTTGTAATCCCAGCCAGGGCATATAGCTGGGATGGCAGGGTCTCAACATTTATTTTATGGAACTGGAAATGCTCTCAGTGTGTCATGGTGGTATACATGAGAACCATTAGGATGTCTACAGGGAAGAAGATCTGCCAAAAGAGGAGTTTGAATGTTGCTGGATGAAGGGACAAAGCACGGTCTTGAAGTTGGTGGCAGTGACACTCCTGCAGCCTGAACTAGAGCAGTTGGTTCTCAATAGGATGGCAGGGCCACCCAGGGGCTTTTAGAAATGGAGGGGGAGTGCAGCTGGCATTTAGTACTCAGGGGCCACGGTGGAAGCAAAGTCCTGTGCAAAGAAGAATGCTCTCATCCAAAACGCCAGTTAGAAACACTACTCAAGGATAAAGTGTGTTTTCTCTGTAAAGACGGCAAATGGGCTGGGCGCAGAGGCTCACGCCTGTAATCCTAGCACTTTGGAGGGCCAAGGTGGACGGATCATGAGGTCAGGAGTTCCAGACCAGCCTGGCCAACATGGTGAAACCCCGTCTCTACTAAAGATACAAAAAATAGCCGGATGTGGTGGCAGGTGCCTGTAATCCCAGCTAGTCAGGAGGCTGAGAGAGAAAGGAATCGCATGAACCCAGGAGGCAGAGGGTGCAGTGAGCCAAGATCGCGCCACTGCACTACTCCAGTCTGGGCGACAGAGAGAGATTCTGTCTGAAAAAAAAAAAAAAAGACTGCAAATAATCCTTTTCCCTAGTGCTTCATGTGAGTGTGATGTGCAGCTAGTGAGGAGACTGGAATCCTCTCCCCGAAGCGCTCACTCTCTGCACTTACTCCTTGACCCCTGGGGATCCTCTGTCCCCTGAACTTCTTTTGCTCCTCAAATACACTGCCTACTGCCTACCTTAGACCTTCGCTTCATCTGTTCACAGGGCCTGAAGTGTCCACCCCACCTTCCTCCTGCCTTTCTACATGGTTCTTACTCAACACTTAGCATGCCACTTCCTCCAGAACCTTCTCTCATTCCTACAGTAGGCCAGGGTCCCCTGATATAAGCCCCCAGAGTACTCCGCTTATCTCCTTAGTAGCATTTATCACAATAATAAAATACTGGTGAAAGGAGAGAGGGGAGACAGTGAGAAAAGGGAAGGCAGAGAGGGAGGAGGGAAGGAAGGGAAGAAGACCTATTTGGCTGCTTGAGGAGAGTGGAAAAGCACAAGTTGTTTAAAAACTGAGTTTGGACCGGGCACGGTGGCTCATGCCTGTAATCCCAGCACTTTGGGAGGCTGTGGAGGGTGGATCACCTGAGATCGGGAGTTCAAGACAAGTCTGACCAACATGGAGAAACCCCATCTCTACTAAAAATACAAAATTAGCCGGGAGTGGTGGTGCATGCCTGTAATCCCAGCTACTCGGGAGGCTGAGGCAGGAGAATCGCTTGAACCTGGGAGGTGGAGGTCACAGTGAGCCAAGATTGCACCTCTGCACTCCAGCCTGGGCAAGAAGAGCGAAACTCCATTTCAAAACCAAACAAACAAATAAACAAACAAAAAACTGAGTTTGACCCTTAGCTCTGCTCCTTAGTAATTGAGGACCTGGATGAGTTATCTAAGTGATCTGAACCTCGGTCCCCACATCCACAAAATGGAGAAAAAGGGTGCTCGTGGCAATTAGATAAGTATATGGAAGTGCCTTGCTCAGTGTCTGACACACGGTAAGTGCTCAAAAAATGTCAAACCTTTTTACCTTCTCTCCTTCTCCCTCTTCCCCAAATGGAAGGGCAAGTAAGGGTGAAAATTTAACTGAGAAATGTGTACTGAAAAAGCCTTAGTACCTAGCTTGCTAGAGAGAACATCTATAATCCTCCTAAATGGGTTTGAGAGGCTCTGTGAACACAAAAATGTCTTAAAGGAAGCCTGTGGTCAGGGGATGAACAGTCATAATTGGTGAGAGTGGAGGCAATGGGTAGAATTCCTAGACATTGGCAAGGTCGTGTTGCTCAAATATTCATAAAAGATCTACCCTTTTCCGCACAATCCCTCCAGCATGCTAGCAAGTATCTGTAGGATGACTACACTTGGTTTCTTGGAAAGAATGTGACCCAATGAGGAAGTGAGACACCGCTAAAAATTTACTTAGTTCTTATGCCTAGTGTTCCATTATTGGAAGGCTAAGCATGTGGGAATTATTTATATCCTACTGCTCAAAGTCATCACCAAGGTCTGATTGCAAAAATTCAAAAAACTGCAACCTCAGGCATTAATGGGTTAATGTTTCTGAGACCAGAGCCCTACCAAGGTTCTACTAATGCAAAACACAATGGTTTGGGAAGCGTCAGTGACACCTATCTGAGGTGGAGTGTAGCCACTAAGGTAGAAAGAATTCCAAATGATGACAATTCGGATTGCTATGATTTGCCTAAACCTCTGGGCACATTTGCAATCCCATTATTAAAACTGATAATAACATCATAAAACAGTGTCATTATCTTCAGAGGAGAACATCTGAGCAAGCATGTTACCCTAAAGGCAAACGGACTCTTAGAAGTTAAGTACATGGAAGACTTCTAGGGTCATCATAAGAGTCTCGCTTCCTTTCTAAGCAAGCCACCCTACTGAGTTTTTGAACAATATGGTAGTAATGAAGTTTTACTAGGCAACTTCTTTGCAACTTCCTGTACACCTGACACCATGTAAATTAAGAGTACTTGATTGTTTTGCTGGCAAAGCAAAGGCAGCCTCTAGATCTGCTGTTAACCAGTGATAGCACCCACCTCAACTTTAGTGAACACTAAAAGGTATTAATATATCTTCACCAACCCTGTAAAGAAAGAGAGGGGTCTCCTGGTTAAAGCCCTAAGCTACTTACTTACTTCTCTTTCTCAGACAGGCTTCTTAAACCTACCATCTTTGATCTACAAGTCCTAAAGGGTTTCCATGCTCAATGGCCTTTGCCAACTCCTCAAGGTTTTAAAATAGGAAGTCCCTCATCCTGGGACCCTATCAGTCTCGGGATGATTGGTCACCCCAGCTCAGAACAGATTCTCTCCACCCTACCCAACCGCTAACATCTGTATTATCTGTCTCCCCCAAGCACTTAATCTCTTTTCATACCTTTTTTTTTTTTTTTTTACAATAGAAAGATACCAGAAGGAGGTGATAAAGAGAGGCACGTGTGGGAAATATATACAAATCCACAGGGGGTTTTCTTAGTTTTCAACTTTTTTTTTTTTTTTGACACAGGGTCTCACTTTGTCATCCAGACTGGGGTACAGTAACATGATCTCAGCTCACTGCACTCTCTGCCTGCCAGGCTCAAGTTATCCTCCCACCTCAGGCCCACAAGTAGCTGGGATTACAGGTGCATGCCACCATGCCCATCTAATTTTTGTATTTTTAGTACAGATGGGGTTTTGCCATGTTGGCCAGACTGGTCTTGAACTCTTGGACTCAAGCAATCCACCTGCCTCGGCCTCCCAAAGTCTTGGGATGACAAGCGTGAGCCACCGCTCCCAGCCAGTTTTTAACTTTTTTATATTTTATATTTACCTGCTTATTGTAGAAAATGTGAAAAATCGAAAAAAGTATAGAAAGACAATGCTTCATCGTAATTGTTTCTTGTGTTTCGAGGACACAATACATAAAAAATTGCATACGATCCTTTTTTCATCTAATGTCAAGAACATTTCCCCACGTTATTAAAAACTTTGAAATGAATACTTGTTTTTAAGAGTTATATCCACTACATGGCTATACTATAATCATTTCCCTAATGACAGACATTTAGGGTATATCCAAGTTTTCAACATTTTCTTTTTTTGTTTTGGAGATAGGTTCTTGCTGTCACCCAGGCTGGAGTACAGCAGTACAGTTACAGCTCAAGCCATCCTCTCACCTCAGCCTCCCAAGTAGCTGGGACTACAGGCCTGTGCCACTACACCTAGTTAATTTTTAAATTTTTCAGTAGAGATGGGGTCTTGCTATGTTGCCCAGGCTGGTCTCAAACTCTTAGACTCAAGTGATCCTCCTACCTCAGCCTCTCAAAGTGCTGGGATTACAGGAGTGAGCTACTGTACCCGGCCTCAATATTTTAAAATAACACAACAGTAAAACATCCTTGCCTGTATTTCTAATTATTTCTTTAGAATAGATTATTAGATGGGAAAGTATTAGGACAGAATATAAGTATTTTAATGCTCTTAATATAAAAACAAAATGGATTACAAGCATATTCATCAACAGTGTGGGAATAATATATTGATATGCTCTCTGCAACACTAAATTGTAATTTTTTAAAATCTTTGTTAATTAAAAAAAGGTATTTTAGTGTTTTAATTTGTAGTACTTCGATAATTCATGAAGTTGGACATTTTTCATGTTTATTAACCATTTTTATTCCTTCATTTGTGAATTATCTCTGTCCTTTGCACATTTAGCTATTATCTACAATATGGTTGTTTTTTAATTACAAGTAATACATGCTCACTGTAAAACATATTAGAAAACGTTAATACTTATAGTACTTTATAACCTGCTCCTGAAAGAACTGAATCCAATACATTGTTAATACCTTTCCATGTCAACCAATATGCATCTTAGCTAGCAAATAAATTCAATTGCTGCACAACATTCCACTGTATGGGTGACTTGTTTTCACTGCTCTTTTGGACATGTAAGTGGTTTCAAATGTTTGAATATTAAAAATGATTGTATGATAAGTTTCCTGGTACATTTATTTTGCACACTTGCCTGATCGTTTATGTAGGTGAAGTCCTAAAAAATGGAATTGTTTGGTCAAGAGGTACTAAGGCTTTTGACACATATTACAAAATCTCCCTCCAAAATGATCATACTTATTTGCAGCTCCAACAGCAGCTTATGAGAGGACTCGTTTCATCACATCCTCAGCAACAACGGGTAACACGATTTTTAAAAATCTGAAGTCTGATGGGCAAAAAAGGAGTCCCATTGTTGTTCTCGTTTGCATTTATTTAATAATAATGAAGCTGAAGTTCGTATGTGAGCTCATTGTGGTCACTTAAGTGCTGGTCCTTGTCCTTTGCCCTATTGGGTTGTTGTCTTTTTCTTCTTTGAGGTTATTTCATTGTTAGAGGTTAGGCTGTAAGGTAATTTCATTTAAATACCAAGTATTCGGTATTAACTCTTTGTCAGTAACACAGGTCTCCATTTGTCATTTTCCTTTTGATTTTTTAAAAGTCAGTATATGTAGAGAGAGTAAAAGCATGGCTCCTGAGACAGATTGGTTCTACTATTTACTAGCCTTGGTGGATGCCGTGTTAGGTGCCCTGTTTAGATACCCTTCACTGGCCAGTACACCTGTCTCTCCACTGTTGTGAGGTTGGCGGCTAGAGCTCACAGGTGCCTTTTTCTCTAGAGAGTCTACACTAGGGAAGGCAGCCACACCTGGGGGAAGGTTACGCCCCACTTTATCCTGATACAAAGGTACAAACACCTTTGTGTAAGATGGGGGCTAATTCTGCAGTTTGGTTTATGCTCTAGTTTCCAGAGCCCTCCCTCAGTGGAGCAGATCACGGCTAGGATTTCCTAAGATCCATTTTTCTTGGATCTTTTCCCTTCCCTATCCTGTTTCACTCTCTCCCTTATGGGTTCCTCCTAAAGAGCCCTCCCTCAATAAATTATAGGGATCTAAATCCCATCTCGGGATTGGCTTCTAGGGAAACCAACCTAAGATACTGTAAAATGGGGATGATGTTAGTACCTACTTCATAGGGTTGCTGTGGAGATTAAATAATAGTCAAAATAATAATAATAGCAAAATTTAGCACTTATATGTGCTAAGCCCTGTTCTAAACAGTTTATATGTATTCATTCATTTAATCCTTACATCAGTCAATGTCCAGGTATAATCCTCAAACATGAAAAAAGTTTAGAATTGTGCTTGGCATATATTTAGCACCAATAAATCTTAGCTATTATTATTTACTGATTTACTCTAGATTTCACATGAGAGATTAGGCATGTTAGCAGGCTGTTTCCCTGCATTTTGAAGTCTCTTTCCCATTCTCTTTTTCTTAGCTATTCCTTTGGAAAGCTCTTACCTACTCCGTGCCCTCATTTTTTCCTCCTTTTATTCTATTTTTATTTTATGTATATACACATACACCTACATATGTGTACATATATACATACATATATACATACATATGTATGTGTATATATGTACACACATATACATACATATATATTTTTTGAGACAGGGCCTTGCTCTGTCTCCCAGGCTGGAGTGCAGTGGCACAATCATGGCTCACTGCAGCACTGGCCTCCTGGGCTCAAGTGATCCTCCCACCTCAGCCTCCCAAGCAGCTGGGACCACAGGTACATGACACCACACCAGGCTAATTTTTATTTTTTTGTAAAGACAGGGTATCACTATGTTGCCCAGGCTGGTCTCTAACTCCTGGGCTCATGCAGTCCTCCCACCTCAGCCTCCCAAAATGCTGGGATCAAAGGCATCAGCCACCATGCCCAGTCTTTTATTCTAAAAGATGGAGTAACAAGTCCACATTCTTGCTGAGGAAACTACACAACCAGTCTTCTAACTTTCTTTTAATCAAAGGAGCACTGTTACTCTGATAGATTTTGTTGGGGGAGGGAAGCAACAAATGTTATTTACTTGGTTATTCAAGTTTGCCTTGATTCAGTGTGGTCATTTATAATTCAGGGAAGTCTAGCGACCCTGGTTTCATCTTAAAGCAAAGCTTGGCGTATCCTAACAACCCCACATGTTGTGAGGCTATGTACATTCTCAGTGCTCTCCCCCTACTCCAACACACTGGAAAATGGTCAAGGAAGCCTGTCAGCAGTGTGAGCACCAGGGGGTTTCATCTAGTATTGTGGAAGTGGTGTGGTAAAAACTTCATTGCTGTGTTCCCAGCATCCAGCAAAGTGCCTGGCATAAAATAGGCATTTAAACATAAATGTTATGGAGCAGATCACAATACGTTTTTAAACAGATCCCTTTCTCTTTCTCTCTCTCTCTCTCTCTCTCTCTCTCTCTGATTCAGGATCCCCAAGAAGACTAATGTGCCTTTTTTCGTTTGTTTTCCATGGCATTGACATTTATGAAGAGTCTGGGCTAGTTGTAGAATGTCTGCAGTTCTGGATTTGTCCCAGAGTGCTTTTTAAAAAATATAAATCAGGACCAGGCGTGGTGGCTCATGCCTGTAATCCCAGAACTTTGGGAGGCTGAGGCAGGTGGATCACCTGAGGTGAGGAGTTCAAGACCAGCCTGACCAACATGGTGAAATCCTGTCTACTAAAAACACAAAATTAGCCGGGTGTGGTGGCATAGGCCTGTAGTCCCAGCTAATCAGGTGGCTGAGGCAGGAGAATTGCTTGAACCCTGGAGGCAGAGGTTGCAGTGAGCTGAGAGTGTACCACTGCACTCCAGCCTGGGCAACAAGAGCAAAACTCCATCTAAAAAAAAAATAATAATACACACACACACACACACATATACATATATAGAAAAATAAGATGAAGTTATTCCCATGTTTAAAACCTTCCACTGACTTCCTATAATATTTAGAAAATAAAGTCCAAACTCACTACCCTGGCTTACAAAGGCCTACATTGCCTTTTTAATGTTTTCTTCTTTCTCACTTCAGCCACAGTGGCCTTCCTCCAGTTTCTCAAGTCCACAAAGCTCTCAAATCCTGCAAAATCCTCACAGGATTTTGCATTGGCTGCTGCCTTTGCCTAATGTGCTTTTCCCTGAAGTTTGCTTGAAGGCTGCCTCCTTCTCATAATTCAAATCCCAGTTTGAATGCCATTTTCTCAGAGAGGCCTTCCTTATCTTGGCCCCCAATCTGAAACAGTCACTTACTCACTCTCATATCACCCTTCTTTTAACTCTCTGCATGGTACCTATCATATTTTTTCCTTTTCTTTCTTTTTATTTTTCTTTTTTTTTTCTTTTTTTTTGAGACAGAGTCTCGCTCTGTTACCCAGGCTGGAGTGCAGTGGCGTGATCTCGGCTCACTGTGAGTTCAGCCTCCCAGGTTCATGTCATTCTCCTGCCTCAGCCTCTACAGGCACCTGCCACCACATCCAGCTAATTTTTTGTATTTTTTTAAGTAGAGATGGGGTTTCACTGTGTTGGCCAGGATGGTCTCGATCTCCTGACTGCGTGATCCACCCTCCTTGGCCTCCCAAAGTGCTGGGATTACAGGCGTGAATCCCGGCCTCTTTTTTCTTTTTTGAAGCAGGGTCTGGCTCTGTCACCCAGGCTAGAGTGCAGTGGCTGGATCATAGCTCCCTGGAGCCTTGAACTCTTGAGCCTCAGCCTCAGCCTCCTGAGTAGCTAAGACTACAGGTGTGTGCCACCACACCAGCCTAATAAAAAAAAAATTATTTTTGTAGAGACAGTGTCTCGCTATGTTGCCCAGGCTGGTCTCAAACTCCTGGCCTCAAGCAGTCCTCTCACCTCAGCTTTCCAAAGTGTTGGAATTACAGGTGCGAGCACACCCAGTCCTGATATTTTTCTTGTTATTTATTTTTGTTGAGCTCCAAGAGATCAGGGGCTGTGTTCTGTTGTGCTCACTACTATATTCCCTGTACCTAGAACAGTTCCTGACACACAGCAGAAACTTAATACATACTTGCTGAATACTGTAATGAATAAGCTGAGAGCTGAGGATGAAAAGAAGCCAACCATTTAAGGAGCTTGGAGGAAAATCTAGGCAGAGAGGAGGTCCTGAGAGAACCCTGAGGCTTAGTCCGTTCTACGGCATGAAGAATGCCTTGTATACTTGGAGGAAAGTGAGGCAGCAGGAGGGAAAAAATAGGAGAGAAGAGAGAAATTGGCAGGGGCTAGATGGCTTAAGGCCTTTTTCCCCAATGGAAGTTTGGATTTTATTTTATTTTTAATTAAATGGGAAATCACTAAAGGTTTACAAGTAAGAGAGTGACATAATCTGACTTATGCCATTTAAAAGATATTTTTCAATTTGAGTGATTAGGAAGATGGAAGTAACTAATATCAGAGATAGAAATCACATACGTAAGAGAAGATTTGCAGGGGGAAATAATTTTGGACATGTTGAATGTAATGTTTTACTTCCGGCTAGGTGAGGGAGCTCACACCTGTAATCTCAGCACTTTGGGAGGCTGAGGCAGGAGGATCCTTTGAGCCCAGCAGTTCAAGACCAGGCTGGGCAATGTAGTGAGACCTTTTCTCTACTGAAAAATAAAATTAGCCAGACATGGTGTCAAGGTCCTGTGGTCCCAGCTACTGGGGTGTAGGGGTGGGGTGAGATTGGAGGATCACTTGGCCCTGGGAGATTGAGGCTGCTGAGCCATGATCTCCAGCCTGGGTGACAGAGGGAGGTCCTGTCTCTCTCTCTATATATATATAAAACTTCCTTTGTGGCTTTCACAGTATCCATACTTTAAAAGAATTTATGATTAAGAAGGAATTAATACCTACCTCTGAAACAGTACAGCCAACCAATTCCGTTGTTATTTACCAGAACCTGATATTAAAGATGGTTGTTGATAATAATAATAATAGGTATCAAGTATGGAGCAGTTTCTATGTGTCAGGCCCTATGTCAACCACTTAACAACCTTACCTCACGGAAGCATCATAGCTACCCTTATTAGAAGAGGCTTTATTATGTTTCATAGTTGGGGAAACTAAGACTAAAGAAGATAACTCATTCAAGGTCAATCAGATAAGTAAGTAGCAGAGTTGGAACTCAAACCCAGGTTTAGTTTGATGACAAAGCTGTTCCTTTAAGCAATTTGCCACAACATGCACCTAATGGGAAATGTTGCTCGGATCACTGGTGATGGCCATCATTCACAGAGATACTGAACCCAGAGTTTTCTTGAACATAGGCTTTACCCTGTAGAAACATTTAAACTTTGTTTCAGAAGAGAAATATCTATTTGAGAAATAATCTAAGTAAATTCATCAGATGCTTTACCCCAGAGAGACTCTGGTCTTCATATTTCGGTTTTTGTTGTTGTTTGAGACGGAGTCTCGGTCTGTCGCCCAGGCTGAAAGTGCAGTGGCGCAATCTCAGCTCACTGCAACCTCCGCCTCCTGGGTTCAAACCACTCTCCTGCCTCAGCCTCCCGAATAACTGGGATTGCAGGCGCCCGCCACCAGGCACGGCTAATTTTTGTATTTTTAGTAGAGATGGGGTTTCACCATGTTGGCCAGGCTGGTGTCCAACTCAGGTGATTCACCCGCCTCGGCCTCTCAAAGTGCTGGTATTACAAATGTGAGCCACTGCGCCCTGCCGGTATTTTGTGAAGAACAAACTACAAGGTGACTACTATTTTGGGGCCACCTTGACATGGAGGAGAAGTGAATGGAAATAAAACTTATTCTTCCCAGTGTCTTTAGAATGTAGGTGCTGAAACTGAGTAAAACTGCCACCCAATTTTCCTGGGAACCAGCGATTCTGCAGTCAACAGAAGTTTGCATTTCCAACAGCTGGAAACGCCAAGATTGTGGCACAGCCTCAAGAACTGAGGCTGCCTTGTTCAGACTTTCACACGGTCCCTCTGTTCCTTCCACAGAGGCCTCTTTTTCTTCTACATCCCGCATCTGCCGCTTGGGACACTCATTCTGCAGGGCAGCACCAAGTCTTCCAAAAAGGCGGCGCTGGTTTTGTGCTCCATTTTTAAAGGGATCTAGGCCAGCCCCTATCTGAACTCCGTATGATTTTTTGTTTGTTTGTTTGTTTGAGACGGAGTTTCACTCTTGTTGCCCAGGCTGGAGTGCAATGGCGCGATCTCGGCTCACCACAACCTCCGCCTCCCAGGTTCAAGCGATTCCCTGCCTCAGCCTCCTGAGTAGCTGGGATTACAGGCATGCGCCACCACTCCCGGTTAATTTAGTATTTTTAGTAGAGATGGGGTTTCTCCATGTTGGTCAGGCTGGTCTCAAGCTCCCGACCTCAGGTGATCCGCCCGCCTCGGCCTCACAAAGTGCTGGGAGTACAGCCGTCAGCCACTGCGCCCGGCCAACTCTGGACAATATTTATTGCTCTACTTTTTAGTGTCTGAAGAAGAAAGAAGGGGACAGGAAAGAAACTTCAATTTGAGAGTTGAGGACACGTGCCAGAGCAGAGGAGGACCAAGCTCCCAAGTCCCCTGTCACCTTGACACGCAGACGGGTCGCCAGGACTGCGAAGAGTGGGGCAACCAGCGCCCCGCCCCGCCCCGCTGCGCCGCCAGCCATTGGCCGGTCCGAAAGACGCGGGGCGTTGTCGGTTTGAATGGAGCGCCTGGAGCCGGAGCGCAGGCGCAGAGGGCGGCGTTGAGGCCGGCGGAGCCGCGGGACCCCTAGGTGGCGGAGGGACGCTCCGGGGAAGCGAGGGGCGCTACGAGCTCTTGCCCACGTGACCTGCCGGGGGCGGGAGCAGGGGGCGCGCCGGCCTCCCGCGGTGCCCCTGCCTGGGGGAGGGGCCGTGACCACCCGCCTGTCGCCAGAGGCGGTCGCGGCTGCACCTTCACCGCGTACCCGGGACCCGCCGGCCCGCGGGAGGTGAGCGCTACCGCGACGAGGGGTCTGAGGCGTTTGAAGGGCTCTCGGAGGGAGGTGACAGGGAGGGGTGCGTGTGCGTGCGTGTGGAGCTTCTGTGTCCAGAGGTCTGGGGGCGACGTCCTTTGTTTTGGGCGGAGGGCGGGCGGGGGACTTGCGGGACCTGTGGGCGCTGCGGGGACGCGGCGTCGATGCTCAAGAAACCAGAAACTCGGCTTGAGGAGTTGCTGCTTTTTTGTTGGAAAGTCTTAAAATGAGAGTAAAGCGTAAGAATCTCACTCCCGAGTCTTTTTTTTTTTTTTTTAAGGTAAAGAGTTTGCTAGAGTCCAGCGACTTCTTACTATTCTGAGTGTGAGTAACAAATTGTGAGTTAAAGCCCGAATCCCCGTGGAATGCAATCCGAGGCTGATTGCAATCACTTGGAGTCGGGCGCTTCCTACCTAAACCAGGCAGTTTGTGGCAAATACCTGCGTTGACCGTGTTTAAATTAGTGAACTTTCGGGCACCCACTGGTCGATTTACCGTAGAAATTGGTAGTTGCTGCAAAAAGTGTGAGTAAACATAAAACGTTAAGAAAACCCTTTCTTGAAATCTATAGAATGCCTTCAAATAAAAAATGAAAAAAAAAATCTGAAATTTCCTTGTTTTAGTAGTAACCAATTAGAGCATTAACTCTGGTTAAAGAAAACGAGTAAGGATGGAAATTTTCTTTGCCTTGATGCATAATTTAACCGCACCGTAGAATTAAACGAAGTAGGTTCTTGGCTTTCCTTTCTGTCGGGTTTGCGTTGGAGCCTTCATGGGTTGTGTTGGAAGTTAACAGGACCAACCGAGCTGAGTTTTCAAGCTGCCACTTTAGAAGGGTGTTCTGAAGATTTCTGGCCTGATAATAGCCAGTGTGATTGCTTCTGATAAATACCACTTTTGCTTGGGTTCTCACTATTCAGGAGCAGCTTTAGTTGATTGTTTAGAAGTGAATAAACAACATTAAAAAGGGTAGATCACTGTTGGTTGACAAGGTGTGTGTAAGGAGAGGGGGGCCTTAGGGATCAGGGGTGGTCTAACATCTACTCCTCTTTACAACTACCATGAGTCGTTTTCGCAAGCTATCTCCCAGGCTATTATTTATAATTTAAGTATTGGAGCGGTTTCAAAGTAAAAAGTTGCCTGATGTTGTTATAGAGGCATGTCTCCAAAATCCTCTCTGGCCAGATAAGCAGTTTAGTTGTATTTTCTTACGTTCTTAAATCAGATATTCGGTGTTACAGACATAGTTAATATAAATCTGAGACTTGGTTACTAGACTAATTAAAACAGTGATAAGATATAGTAGTTTTTAAAATGACCTTTTCATAAACATAAAATATTTCTAAGATCTATCTTAAAAATTTTTTAATTAGTTCTCTGGAATTTTAAAATTGAAAACGTGACATAGATTTAGGTTATTCTAAATTTGAATATATATTAAATCTGTCTATTTTATAATAACAGTTACTATTATTACTACAGCACTATGTTGAGTACTTTTGTTATGTATCAGAGCCAGGTGCTGGGTCAGGTGCTTTATAAATCATGTCTGTAATTATCACAGCACATTTTAGGTAAGTGTCATTATGCCCACACCAACTGAGAGTTTAGCATAAGATCATATAACTAATAAGTCACTGTGCTGAGATTTCAAATCATGGGCTGATCCCAAAGCATATACTGTATTTCTTCTGTGTGTCTGTTTAAATCTCTGCTGTGTCTCTGAATTCCATTTGTAGGGACAAGTTCTACTTTAAAGATGGCTTTAGGTGCTGTGTGTTGTAGCTTCGCAGAAATATTTCAGTCTTTCTGTTGGAACTATCTTGCTTCATTATCTTATAAATCATCTTATAAATCACATTATATTTTCAATATCCTCTTAATCATCTTTATACAAAACATAAGTGAAGAGTAAGACTTTTCTGAGTTTCTTACATAAATATGAATACAATCTTTCCTGTGGAAAAGAAATGTATTAAAGTCCGGTTTTCTCACTGTTACCGGATTCTTTGGCCTCATCATAATTCCTATCTTCTTCCCAGACAAGAAATGAAAGTTTGTTGGGCATCCCTTATGTGCAAAGCAATGTCTTTGGTATTGTGAGATGACAGAGAATGCTTGCTATTCAGTAGTTGTTTCTGGTGTGTTTGTAGTATTTTTCTTTCCTCCCCATTCCTGCCTTACATGTTGCTGTTGGTTTATCTTCCTAGCAGAGATCCAACTTGGCTATTCCTTTCTGGGGAAAAAATACCAGCAAGGTTCCCCATTGTGTAAATAAAAGGCTGAGGCCGGGCACGGTGGCTCATGCCTGTAATCCCAGCACCTTGGGAGGCTGAGGTGGGTGGATCACTAGGTCAGGAGTTTGACACCAGCCTGACCGACATGGTGGAACCCCGTCTCTACTAAAAATACAACAATTAGCTCGTTGTGGTGGTGCACGCCTGTAATCCAAGCTACTCAGGAGGCTGAGGTAGGAGAATCGCTTGAACTCAGGAGGGGGAGGTTGCAGTGAGCCGAGTTCGCGCCACTGCACTCCAGCCTGGGTGACAGAGCCAGACTCCATCTCAAAAAAAAAAAAAAAAAAAAAAGGCTGAATATGAATATATGCTTCTGCCACATATTCAGAGTCCCTCACAATTTGTTAACTGTTCTAACTTCTCAGACTTCTCTTTCACTACTCTGAACACTATGTGCTTATCCTGGAACACATTCTGCGCGTTTCTACCTCTCCCTTTTTCTTGAGTCGTTCTTTTCCCTTGACTGTAATGCCTTTCCTTCATTTGGCTAATAAGATCAAGCCATCCTTCAAGGTGCAGTACAAACTTCCTTGCTTCCAAAATTTTTCCCTGGTCCTTTTTAGTTAGAATTATTCTTCCCATATTATCTCAAAACATTATTGAATAGAAACATTTATTTTCCCACAGAATGTTGATAACTTTTGGGAAGAGAAGATAAAATCATGCTTAATATATTTTGCTATGGAGAATTCTAAACTCAAACTCTCTAGGGACCCTTTCTAAGCATTTATAATATTTCCGCATTTGGAATTTATTTCTGCTTAAAAATGTGTTTGGGTCGGGCACCGTGGCTCACGCCTGTAATCCCAGCACTTTGAGGGGCCCAGGTGGGCGGATCACTTGAGGCCAGGAGTCGAGACCAGCCTGCCCAACATGGCGAAACCCTGTCTCTACTAAAAATACAAAAATTAGCCAGGCATGGTGCTGGACACCTGTAATCCCAGCTATTCGGGAGGCTGAGGCAGGAGAATCACTTGAACCCAGGAGGTGAAGGTTGCAGTGAACCAAGATGTCACTGCTGCACTCCAGCCTGGGCGACAGAGTGAGACTACATCTCTTTAAAAAAAAAAAAAAAAATGCTTAGTGGAAAGGACCATTTCCTTTCTATTTCACTGTTGAGCTTTAAAATTATCATGTATATGTATTAGTTGATTGAAGCTGATGACCATCATTGGTAGTAATAAATGGCTATGTTTACCAAAAAGGTTTATATATAGTTCAGATGATCTAACCTGGAGGCAAGAAAAGTAAATTATATATTTATTGTCTGATGAATGTTACCAGTTTGTATAGATCCATGGATGGAAGAAACAGACCAAATAAACAAACAACAACAACAACAAAAAAAAAACAAAGAAACAGACCAAAAGTTATTGTCAGTTAAGTGCCAATCAGGATCAGATAGGTTAGACAAATTCAAAGAAGCACAAAATGTAACCTGGTTTGCAAACTTTTTACTGCCAATGGAGTAAAGCAGGGCTAGGATCTCTGATAAAGAGCTTTTCTTGTCTGCTCTGATTGCATACCTTGGACAGTGCCTGAAAGTCCACCTAGCTGTCTAAATGAAGTCTGTCTATTTTGACTTTCTAATTAGATAATTAAATGCGAGGCAGTTAGAGTTGTGTACTAGTTGATCTTTCTGTATGTTTCTGTCAATTCCTGGGATTTGGAAAAAATGATTGCCTTTTCTTTAGGGTTAGATGCTGTGATCTAGCAATTTTGTTAATTTTGCAGTTTTTGGAGCATTGCTTGGAAGATACTGTTAGGAAACAGATTTGTTCCTTGCAGATTGTTAGTTGTAAATAATAATGGAGGTTGGAGGTTGAACTTGATGACGTCTCAGTATCCTTACAAACCTATCATTTATTTTCCAATTCTTGGTCCTGTGGTTAATTTTTCTTATCCTAATGAACAAATTTGTAATTTAATATTTGTTGCAAATTTTACTAGTCTTACACTACATACACACGCATTGTATCTAGGAAGTAGATTTGTTAACTCCATGTAATGAGGAACATGAGTGAACACATTATTGCTAAATTGGCTACAGAGTTCTTGAAACGTGAATCATGAATCAAGAATTGCTTGTTTGTTCAGTGAATTTTTTTTTTTGTGAAGTGCTACCTAATTGTTATGGAGATTGTAATGTAAGAGGCACTTTTAAAGATATTCTTCCCTTGAGAATAGTAAGACTATATTATAAATTGCTCTTATTGAAATAGTGAATAGCATTCTGTCTTCTTGCTTATTTTGATAGTCTTAAAAATGGTTCTACATGCAGTTTTCATCAAGTAAAGTATTTTGCAACTTTATGTTCATTTACTTATTCGTTAATTTGTTAAACATGTAAATGCTATATGTTTCTTCTTAAGGAGTACGAAATTAACATTTTATAATGATTGCAAAATTTATTTAGAATTTCATTAAGAACTCATGGATGAGAAAAATATTTTATTTTTTTAGAGACAGGATCTCACTCTGTGGCCCAGACTGGAATGCAGTGGTGCGATCATAGATTACTATAACCTCCAACTCCTGGGCTCAAACAGTCCTCCTGCCTCATCCTCCCAAGTAGCTGGGACTATAGACACAGTCCACCACACCTGGCTGATTTTTTAATTTTTTGTAGAAACAGGGTCTTATACATTGCCTGGGCTGGTCTTGAACTGCTGGTCTCAAGTGATCCTCCCACCTTGGTCTTCCAAAGCACTGGGATTACAGATGTGAGCTACCGGGCCTGGCTGAGAAAAATATTTACATTTAATATCAGTATCTGTGGGGAATTGGTTCCAGGACCCCCTGAGGATACCAAAATCCATGGATGCTCAAGTTGCTTATATAACATGGTATAGTATTTGCATATAACCTATACATATCTTTCCACAAACTTTCAGTCCTCTCTAGATTACTTATGATACCTAATATGATGTAAATGCTATGTAAATAGTTGTTATACGGTAGTCTTTAGGGAATAATGCCAAGGAAAAAAGTCTATACGTGTTCAGTAGAGACACAACTATTCATTTTCTTTCCTGAATATTTTTGATACGCAGTTGGTTGAATCCGCTATGCAGAACCCACAGATCTGGAGGGCCTACTATAATTTAATTTAATTCTCAGGTAAATTAATTCTAATACCTCTCTTTCTGCTCCATTTTATAAATAACAGCCCAAACCTCATAGTGGATAATGGGAGACAATTTCATTGCCAGTTTAGCTATTTGTGTAATCTGGATGCACTTTGGAGCTATTGCTATGAGTGTCCACACTGATTCCCTTTATTAATTTTTTTATTAAGGAAAAAAGAGGCACAATGGAATTCTGAACAAAAGGAAAAGAGATTTGATGTGTTGATAGCTGCTACCTTTTTGTTCTTTCTTAAAATACTGCTTCCTAGCCAATGCTGTGGCGTGCACCTGTAGTCCCAGCTACTTGGGAGGTTGAAGCGAGAGGATCACGTGAGGTCAAGAGTTCCAGGCTGCAGTGTGCTATGATTGTGATGTGAATAGCCACTTTACTCCAGCCTGGGCAACATAGCAAGATCCCATCTCTAAAAAACAAAACAACAACAAAAGATAGAGCTTCCTTTTTTGGCCAAGAGAAGGGATCAGAGGAGTAATATTTTGTCTTTCTTGCATGCTAAACTTGTTATTAATATGAAAACCTCATTTCCTCTAGGAAACTTCGTCAGTATTCCCAAGGCTGTTTCTTTCTACCTTCCCTCCTCTCACCTTACTGCTCTGTTCCCTATTAACCTCTAGCTGTACTTAACTGACAGAGCAGTGAGTACTCATTAGAGTCTGGTTTATGTTATAACTGAAATACTTAAAAGGACGTTATATAGAAGCGGAATTGGACTTCATTGTATATGGCAGCAGAAGGAAGAAGTGGAACAAATGGGTAGAAATGGAAGGATTGCTCAAAGTATGGAACAGTTTTCTTATAGGAATATTCAGAATTAGGATTAGCTGCTTTATGACCTATGTAGGAATGCTATAGTAAAATAGTGGACTAACTGACCTCTAGGATTGTTTATAACACTGAGATTCCAGGACTTTATGATTGTTTATGAATTTATCTCATATATACATATGTATATCCTTCTTTGTCTTTCTCAACTGTTATCTCAGAGGTTATAATTTATATCTGATGTGCTGTAGCTCTCTCTAATGTATCGGTATGGATTCGTTTTTGTTTTAAAATTCTCAGTCTTTATCACTGAAGATTTTGCCTTTATTTCTCTATTTCTTTCTCACCCTCCTATTAGATATATTATAGGGCTGCTCATTTTATTCTCCTTTTCTCTGAACTTCTCTGTATTATTTTTCGTCTGCTTATCATTCTCTCTTTAGCTGCTTAACTAGTACATTGAGGGTTTGTTGTTGTTTTGGTGGGGGGAGACAGAGTCTCGCTGCGTCGCCTGGACTGGAGTGCAATGGCATGATCTTGGCTCACTGGAACCTCCGGCTCCCGGGTTCAAGTGATTCTCATGCCTCAGCCTCCCAAGTATCTGGGATTACTGTCGTGCATCACCACACCTGGCTAATTTTTGTATTTTTAGTAGAGACAGGGTTTCACCATGTTGGCTAGGCTGGTCTTGAACTCCTGGCCTCAAGTGATCACCTGCCCCGGCCTCCCAAAGCACTGGGATTACAGGCATGAGCCGTTGCACCTGGCCTTAACTAGTACATTGAGTTATTAGTATCAGTGTTCATGGTAGTTTTTTGTTTCATTTTGTTTTGGGGCAGGGTCTTGCTCTGTCACCCAGGCTGGAGTGCAGTGGCGTGAATATTAATACTTTGAGTAACAGCAATCAAAAACCTATGATCAAAATGTCCATCAACAGCAGAATGAAAAATACATTTGGTATACAATGGAATATACATGCAAGTTGTAGCTATGCACAACAATTGAGAAAAATCTCAGAAACATAATGTTCAGCAAAATCATACAAAACTCAATTGTATCTTATTTAGGACTATACCGACATTTGTAGTAAAGTTGTAAAGACAAGCAAAGGAATAAGGAACAAAATTCAGTTTAGAAATCACCTTAAAGGGAAAAGGAAGGAGATGGGTTAGGTTGGAATACCCAGGAGACTTTAAAGGCAGTGGTAATGTTCTTATTTTAAACTGAATGGTGTTATATAAATATTTGTTGTGTCATTCTTTTTACCATATACATATTTCCCAAATTTCTTTTGTACCTACCCGATATTAATAAAAAACATTTTAAAGACCTTAAAGAGTCTAAGTAGAATATATTTTGAAAGCAAATGAATCCAACTATAACCTAAGTATCAGTGTGATATCTTCTTTGAAGAAATAAATTTACTGAGTTTGGAGTTGACTATTTCAAATAATTATTGAATTTTCATTTGATTTGTTAGTAGTAGTTTTTAAAAGTGGCAATTTTGTTTTTAGATGCTAATATGATACCTACTGTTATTCTTTTTTGTTTATAGCAGAAAATATTACATAAAATTATTAAATTTCAAACATTTTAAAAATTAAAGTACAGCTCTCAAATCTCATCTATTCCCACCCCTATTTAGAAGCTCCATGGTGACAGTTAAGCCCTGTGCTGTCTTCTGTAGTGATTGACATGACAGCAGTCTGTGGAGTTAGCTTGTGATTATGTACAGCTCAGGGTTACTATAGGTTATTCTTTGAAAATAGGACTTCAAGCAAAGCATCTTGTATTCCTTTTGCAGAAATGTTGCTGAAGTGCTGCTGAAAGGGCCAGAGATGCAAGGATTTGGGACACATTTTGAACCTTTAAGCTGTCTGACATTGACCTCCTTTCGTTATTAATAAAGAAGAAGCAGGAGCTTAGGATGTATTAACACCAACTCATTAATATACTAACCGGACAATGTTCTACAAATAATTCTACACTGTAAAGGACTGGATTGGCACAAAATAAAATAATTTCATTTTATTCAGCTTATAATATGACTTGATGGAGGAAAATTTGATAAGCATGAGGGAAGACCATTCTTTTCATGTTCGTTACAGGTAAGACTATTGCTGTCTTAATGGATGACCTTTAATCCTTATTTTAAAATGTTTTTAACTCTGATGACCATTTCAAGTTTCAGATGAAAATACTCAAATATACCAGCCATAGTATTGTCTGTAGACAATATTTTCTTTTTGTTGTAAGTTTTTATGTCCTTTCTATAGAAAAATGGAAGTAGAGACCAATTGTGTACTATGGTTTGTTTAATGTTCCCTGGAAGAGTTTATGAATAATTTCTTTATAATTTGTAACTTTTTATATAATGCAAATATGTAAATGAAATATGTTTGAAAATCTTTGAGGCTAAAAGATGGATTTTTTAAAAATGTGGTCAGCTGAAGGACCTAACCTTTGCATTGTAATTTAATGGTGATCTTTTAGAAATGAACTTTTTATTTTTGATTTATTTTTATTTTTTGTAGTGTATTGTTTTGATTCCCTTCTCATTTCCTTTTTTGTATTTTTTTATTTTATTAATTTTACTTTTTAACTTCTATATTATTAGAGATGGGAGTCTCACTATATTGCCCAGGCAAGTCTCAAACTCCTGGGCTCAAGCAGTCCTCCTGCCTCAGCCTCCAGAGTAGGAGGAACTACAGGTGTGTGCCACTGCACCTGGCTTTTTGTTTTATCTTTAAAGGAAATTTTATTTCACTACCATTATTACTATTTTAAATATTTACCTAATCCACATTAATGTAAATACATTATTATTAAAATACAAATAAGCACTGCTCAAAAGAAATATCACTTTTAAGCTTAATGTCTAGTGACATTTTGTGTTGTTTTGCTGATTTAATACATAAGACCACAGTTTTACATGAAGTAGTGGTAATCCCTAATTTACTTCAGAAAGCAAGTCAGGCTGAGGAAAGGCACCCACATTCTCTCACAAGCTTCACGGGCCCTAGGGAAATGGCCTGGCTCCTCTAGGCCCTACAGTGTTCCCTTGGATGCCCAAATGGACTGTCTACATTCCAGGTAAAAGGTTGCAGATTGTAGGGACCAGTGTTCCCACCTTTGTTCTGCATCCACAAGTATCTTTCACAAATACAGCACACTCCCTTTGGCTATACCTTATATATAATATGTTATGCAAATGTATGTGTATTGGGGGGGATGCTTCCCACTGATCTAGATCAGGATCCAAATCAGACATACACATCAGGAAAGGAGTGAAGCAAGCCAGGAAGTAAGTGATAGCTGGGCAGAATGAAGGTATAGAGTGGGCAGGTCTTCCTGATTTTTCAGGAGAGCACAGGAAATCTGAAAATCTGAAGTGTTTGTTTGTTTGTTTGTTTTGAAACAGTCTCACTCTGATGCCCAGGCTGGAGTGCAGTGGCATGAGTTTGGCTCACTGTAACCTCTGCCTCCCAGGTTAAAGCGATTCTCTTGTCTCAGCTTCCCGAGCAGCTGGGATTATAGGTGTGTGTCACCATGCCCAGCTAATTTTTTGTATGTTTAGTAGATACAGCGTTTTGCCATATTGGCCAGGCTGGTCTTGAACTCCTGGCCTCAAGTGATTTGCCTGCCTCGGCCTCCCAAAATGCTGGGATTACAAGCATGAGCCACCAAGCCCGGCCGGAAATGTAAATCTTTAATATGCTGTCTCCAAATTCTGAAATGTTGGCAGCTAATGCAAATTTTTTTTTTTTAAATGTGGGTTGAACATTTTAAGGAGGAGAAAAAGTCCTGTAACAGACGCAACTCTCTAAAAAACCACACAGACAGGTGGGGGAGGTAGAGCTCGAGGTTTTGAGAAAGCTCCTCTCTAGGACGTAACATACACTTACCCTGGGACTCCGAGGCTGTAACCCTTCTGCACCTCGAGGTCCAGAACACCAAGTGTGAAGTCTCCATCTCCTGACCTTGCCCACCTCATTGCCCTCCATACCTCCTCATCACACCCTCCATTCCCCAAACCCCATAGGTTCCTCTGCCTCCCAGACTTTGGCCCTTATTCCTTGGATGGCCTAGAATGCCACTACCTGTCATCCTCCCAGGCACTGCCTGTTGCAAGCCAGGGTGCCATTCTCATTCCTCACTCCTGGAGGGTTGCATACAGACCTTCCTATTGCATCCTTCTAGATGGGCTGCTTAGGTCAGTGTCACCCACAGACACCATGCACCCAGTGACAGTCTGTGAGAGCATGCGGCCCACCCCCATCCATGTGTGGAGCTCAGCCTTCGTAAATGAGCATTTTGAAGGAATGGGTATTAAATAAAACCGGAATAGGTGGGTACTTTGTAAACATGATAACCAATAGCCAGTTTAATATTTAGTGATAAAATATTAATGACATCTCTATTGCAATTAGGAACAAAACAAAACTATCTGCACTATGATTATTAACATTTATTCTGGAAGTTCTGGTAATTGCACTAAATGATAAATGCAAAATGCAAACTTAAATATTATAATCATTTAGTAAGGTGATTAGAGAATATGTTCTTTTTTTTTTTTTTTTTTTTTTTTTTGAGATGGAGTATCGCTCTGTCCCACAGGCTGTAGTTCAGTGGTGTGCAATCTTGGCTCACTGCAACCTCTGCCTCTCAGGTTCAAGCAATTCTCCTGCCTCAGCCTCCTGAGTAGCTGGGACTACAGGCATGCACTGCCACGCCCGGCTAATTTTTATATTTTTAGTAGAGATGGGGTTTGCCATGTTGGCCAGGCTGGTCTCGAACTCCTCATCTCAGGTGATCCACCTGCCTCGGCCTCCCAAAGTGCTGGGATTACAGGCATGAGTCACCGCACCTGGCTTTTTTTTTTTTTTTTTTTTAACCCCTTGAGACAGAGTCTTGTTCTGTTTCCCAGACTGGAGTGCAGTGGCATGATCACAGCTCACTGCAGCCTCAACCTCTCAGGCTTAAGCAATCCTCACACCTCAGCTTCCTGAGTAGCTGGGACTACAGCCGTGCCTGGCTAATTTTTAAAATCTTTGTGGAGATGCGACCTCACTGTGTTGCCTAGGCTAGTCTCGAACTCCTGGGCTCAAGAAATCCACCTACCTCGGCCTCCTAAAGTGCTTGAATTACAGGAATGAGCTGCCGTGCCCAGCTGGTAATAGATTCTTTATCAAAACTGTTACAAGTTAATTATTAGATAAACATCAGAATATTGTAGCAATTAATAGAATTCAAAATCTCAGAAGGAAGGTGTATCAAATTTTTTATGTCTTAACATATTTAGGAAATAGGAGATTTATTATCCTGTAGAGTAAATGGTTCATGTTAGGAAGGTTCATGCCAAGGAAGTTAACATAGGTAAGATGAGGACATTTCTATTAAAAAAGAGTTTCAAGTAAAATAAAATGGAAGACATTTAAGATATAATTAAGATGAGATTTTAATATATGAAATGCTCTCATCCTACCTGTTACATAAACTTCCAGAAACCTGGGAATTATCTACTTTTTTCCTTTCTCATTCTGTATCCAGCATGAAGTATTGCTGGTTTCATCTCCTAAATGTTTCTCAGATTCATCTACTCATGTGCGTCCTTCCAGTTGTATGAAATGCTTGTTCCCTGGTGCCGTAAAGAAATATCACTTGAACATAAATGTATTTAGTAAGGCTATTTTTACTTCCTGCAGAAAGGGTACACTCGCCAGCAGTTTTGCCACGAGAGTACACTGAACAAAGGAGACAGGGTCATTTATAACCTGACGCATCCACCCTACTGCTGTGTCCGGTTTCCATTGGCTGGAACGGGACCTCACATTCTGTATTTGTCCCGAGTGGCTAGCAACTTAGAACTTTTTAAAAGAGACAAAGGTAGAGGGCAACAAAGCAAGGAGGAAGTAACTTGTGGAATGTTGAGAAAGGTAAAAACACTTTTAAAGAAGGAAGAGGAACAGGTTATGACCTAATGCTTGCTTGGACCAGTATAAGCATGCTAGGGCAAATACTTAGGCTAAATTGTGGGAGCTAAGAACATAAAGTACATTGATTTCCTTATCGTGGCTAGCAGATATTTAAGAATGTTAGCACAGGTCTTTGAATAAATTTTGCTTCTAAGAGAAGTTACTATTTATTCCTAATTAGATGGGGAGGAAAGTCTTTGAAGAGGAACCTCTACTTTACTTTTTACACCACCATAGCTCAATTGAGATCCTCAGGATCTTCCTTCCAGACTCCCTCCATTCTTCACTTCTTGGAACCCATCATTTTGATTTGTCACGTAGTGGGCTCAGTCTCAAAACAGAGAGCTAACCGTGCAACCTCTCTGCTCAAAACCTAGGGTGGCTTCTTGTCACCGAGCCAAGCTGAACATAGAACACAAGATCTTCCATTATCTGGCTTCTGCCTATTCCTTGGACCTTACTTCCTGCCATTCTTTAACTTGCACTTTGAGCTCTGGTTTCCTACATGTCGTGCTGTTTTATGTCTCGTGTCTTTGCTCATACTATACCCTGTGTTGAATTCCCTTCCCACTTTCTTTGTTTAGCTAATTCTACTCAATATCTAAGATACAGCTCAGAGATTATCTCCTCCTGGAAACCATTTCTAAGCTCCATAGTTAGGCTCTGTGGCCTCCATGTGATTATATTACAATCTGTGCATTTTTATTAGCACCATCAACTATATTAAAATTAAATGAATCTGTTTTTATGGTGCTGTCTTCCCCCTCACCTCTCCCTTTGAGCATTAGCTCCTCAGCTATGGTCGCTCCTCAGCAGCCATGATAATTAGCATGTTCTCTGGCACATATTGAACTTCAGTGGAATATGAACATAATAAGATGTTTGTCTTGCTGAATGTTTTGAATAGTATTGTGCTTTCTAATATGGTAAGAGCAGTAGATAAGGAGGAATGGCTTGTACCTCTACCTGTTGGAAGATCTTAGAATTGTCTTTTTTTCCATGATACAGTTTAGATCAAACATGGTTGCACATTGCTATAGGACTTCACCAAGGGAACCTTAAAAATCGGTACTGTCTGTAATAGGACTATACCAAACAAATCCCTGACTTTATCAGTGCTCTACAACCAGCATTCTGTATATTGATTGGATTGTCATATAATTGGGGGTAATGATTTGAACTCTTTATGTTAGGCCATAGGCTAGTATAAGTTATTCTTCTGCTCTAGTGAATACTTATGAAATGTTTTATCCATCTGGTTCTTCCATTGTGGAGGTCCTCATCTATCCCTGGAGGAGCTTCTGTGGCACAATGAATTTGTAATTTTGAAATGGAATGTTTCTTGGGACACTAAGTCACCTCCTAAGGGGACATCAGAATGCTTTAATGAAATATTTTGCACCTATTTCAGAAGGTGGAGACTGATAGCAAAGTATAGTTTATTTCTAAGTTTAAAAAATTACATGGTTGATTTTTAGGAATTATTAAATTTTTATGTGTGATAATGGCATTGTGATTATATTTTTTGAAAAAGATTAATCTTTTAAAGATATATACTAAGGTATTTACAAATGAAATCATATGCTTTCCAGAATGTACTTCAGACTGATCTGGGGTTGGAAGAGTAACAATGGGAGTAGGAATGAATAAATAATATTTTGATTGTATATGTGTAATTGTTGAAATTGAAAGATGGATACATTGGGTTCATTACACTAGTTTCTCTGGTTTTGTGTTTCTTTGGGAAATGTCATTTATGCTTCTTACTGTGAATAATAAACATTTCAATACTTTAATATTGTAAAAGTTAGATTATTGCACGTAAGTTGTGAAGGAATACAGATATGGTGTTGAATTCTTTAATTTTGTTAGCTCAATGTAGTTGTTAATAATGTGCTTTCTTGAATAGTTTAAGTTAACATGGAGTGATGCAAAGACCACTGGATTTGGAGACAAAGACAAATTTTCTTATCTCGGCTTTGCCATCCCATGACCTTAAGCAAGTCATTTAACCTGTCTCAGCATCAGTTTCTCCTTCTGTAGCAATGCCTATCTTAGAAGGTTATTTTTATTTTATTTGAGAAGGTTATATTTATTTTATTTTATTGGAGTGCTCACTGCACCCTCTGCCTCCTAGGCTCAAGCTATCTTCCCACCTCAGCCTCCCGAATAGCTGGGACTATAGGCTCATGCCACCACAGCCAGCTAATTTTTTTTTTTTTTTTTTTTTTTTGGTAGAGATGGGGTTTCGCCGTGTTGCCCAGGCTGGTCTTGCACTCCTGGGCTCAAGCAATCCACCCCGCTTAGCCTCCCAAAGTGCTGGGATTACAGGTATGAGCCACTGCACCCCGCCTCAGAGGGTTATTTTGAGAATTAAGTTTGATAAAGGTTAAAATCACTTTTAAGACTAAATTACCTTATGAAGTTTTATTTTTAATCATTTTCTTCCTTCTTATTCTATATTATTAATCATCTAACCATACAAAATGTAAATCAATATAATTGAGCACTTTTCCTTTTACAAAATAAATGAGAAGAGCTAGATATATGTGGTAAATTGAATGGGTGAAAACTGTTTATTGGGGCTAGGACTGGTGATGGAAAAGGTTCATGCCCAATTAGAATACAGAGAAGGTAGAGCTAGAGTCTATGAAAGAAGATTCCACAACCACAGAAATGGAAAGCATAATAGAGAAAATGGAGAGTACTCTTGTTTTGGCTCTTAAGTCCTGAATCCCATCATTTATTCTTAAATAGTATGTAAGCTCCTTGAAGCAAGAGTCAAATCTGGACAAAATTGATGTTATTAAGTCTTCTAGAAACTTTGTATGTGGGATATATTTTAATGGAGGGGTATTTTCTTGGTTTTTCTTCTATATCTGGGTATGTTCTGTGTTTTCAACCCAACTGGTAAACAAAGGAGGTAATTCTATTCTCTCATAGAGACAGAGAGAATATGAAATTACTTTCTCTGTTACTATTTAATGATCTTCTAAAAAATTTATAAACCAACCTGCCCTATTTTTCAGGCATAAACCTATATTTGATTCAGATGTTAGAGATTTTTGCCAGAATATTAACTTATTTTCTAATAAAATACAACAGAGCCTGAATCTATCTAAGAATTAATCATAAACTAGAGAGTTTTGGACATTATTTCAGGTATTAGTCACTGGAATAACTTTTCTAAGATAGTCTCTCCTGTAGGGCATTGTTACTACATGGACTTCAAAGACAGCCATGTAGCCAGCAAGCTTCCAGTTTGCTGTCATTGTTTCTTATGGCAATTATGTAAAATGCCTTTTAAAAAATGTGTAACACTTATGATGCCATTCCACCTATAGCTAAGTTTTGTTGGATGCCACATCATTTGGATCAATGGTTCCAGTAAAATGTTCTGTAGACTTAAATCCAGAAGATCAGTCATTTGTGGTGAAGTTATTTATTTGAAGAAGATACTTCTCAGCTTTATATGAATATAGGCAAACATACTTCCGATTTTTAAATGTTGTTCACATGAATAGCCAGTTCCGCCTTACTCCTAATTTCCTGGCCAGCAACCCAGTCATCCTAAACTGATGGTGCTGTCACATATGATCATTTCCCCACCTCTCCCTTAGTGACATGATGTGCCATCATTAGTATTCCATTGTATAGTGGCGTGTAATTTTTTTTACCCAGTGCTCTATTGGTGGACATTTAATTCATTTGTGTTTTTTTGCTGCTGTAAATATCCTTTCATATATATCTTCTTAAATTTGTATAAGTATACCTTAAGATCAATTCCTAGCACTGAAAATGCTTGAGATACAATTTTTAACATAATTAGAATGCTTAAATTAAAACCTTTTTATAGGAAAATATTTTACATGTAAAATATATTTTCCATGTTTTTTTAATATTTCTTAGAAGTTCATTGGTTTCCGTTTTTGAC